>NW_007729646.1:25545-27504 GCF_000696425.1 Galeopterus variegatus | reverse complement strand
ATCCAATTCCCACTCCCCCCTCCAGGGTCTGCGTTGAATATCCCGCGGGTCGGGACAAATTGTGTGCTTTAAGAAAACATTTTATTCTGAAATTCATCACCATGGGTTGATTGCATCAAATTTTTCTTTGTGCTGTACAAGGAAAAAAAAAAAGGATAGATTCAAAAAGGGAAGAAGAATAAGAAAAGAAGGAATAAAGGAAAAAGGAAAACTGAGCATTTATTCTTCTTTGTCTTACTCATAACTCTACCATAGTAAGGTCTTCATAACTTTAATCATGATTTATTCTGGTACTGCACACTACCTTTTTCTATAATTCCTGCATCTGTTCCATGAACCCTCACAACATAAAAGTGGACTTCTCGCACCCTCCCAAATGGACTTCATCCTAAACTACTTTTCCTGACTCAGGTTGAACACCACACCTAACTTTCTCCAAATCCTCTTTTTGAATCTAATGCTTAGCATGATGTTTATGGTTTCAATCCAAGGTTCACTATGGGATTAGGATTAAAATAGTCTTCTGTATATAATGCCTCAGCTTTTCTTCATCCCCCTCCCTCTCATTTTTTATGGCTCTGGACCTGCTTACCTCCAGAATCTGTTCAGTGCAACCTTCTTTGGGAGACTGCTTTGGGTCAGGAGCGATTCCATATCTACATCCCCAAATAAAGTACAGAAAACATTCTAATATCTTGGTATCTTCAAGGCTTAATGAAAAGGTGAAGGATAGATGGAGAGATTGATGAACGGATCGATGATAGGATACACAGAACAAAGGGAAGGAAGGAACTTAAGACAAGGTAACTATAAACGCAAGAAGCTCTCTGTTACCCAGAATTCTATTAACTGACACGTCACCATTTCTGCAGAACAATAATTGATACAGTTAAAAGTGGTCCTGNTATTAACTGACACGTCACCATTTCTGCAGAACAATAATTGATACAGTTAAAAGTGGTCCTGAGGCTCTGAAAAAACTAAAGTGGCTTCTGAATTCTCAAAGTAAAAATGAATTTTATTCAAGGTATTCAGTGCTCAGGACATTGGGTTGAACTCAAATGCTCTGAATTGGCAACACATGTAGATACTGGAGTATACAACATGGATATGATTTTTTAAAATCATAGAAATTAGAGATAAAAGGAAATTCAAAAATTACTTAGCCTAACATCCTTGTTTTATAAATTCTCTATATTCTCTACGTCTATTTACTCGCTAATCACTCATGAACTCATTTGTATCAGGTTTGTTTTCACCACCCCGTCAAGCTGCACTGTCAGGGTTATCAATAAGCAGGTTTGGGTGTAAAGTCACAGTCTTTATCTTATTCAACTCATTAGTAGCATTTGAAACAACTGACAACTACTTCCTTGAACCTACATCTCCTCTTGGCTTCCAGGACAACATTTTCTCTTGGTCTTTTATTCCATGTGTTCTTCCTTTAGTCTCCACTGGTGGTTTCTCCTGGCTCTAGACCTGTGCTCATGCCCCTTATCTTCTGTCCCTCCACTCACTCCCTTGGTGGCTCCTCCCAATCCTGCAGCTGTAAGTCCATCTATTTAGATGACTCCCAAATTTTAATATCTAACTTTGAGCTCACCTATGCTCCTATTCACTCATTTATCTTACCACTGACTCAAGATTTCCATTTGTACATACCTATATCCATATCTGTATCTATATCATCTCTATGTATCATCTCTATGTATCTGTATCTATATCTATATTTACATCCATACATTTTAACATCAACATCTCACTCTGATCCTTTGATTCTTCTCTACCTACCTAAATCTGCTCCTCTCAGTCTTCCTCATCTCAGTAAATAGCCTGAAATCTTACAGTTGTCACTGTTTTTTCTGTTTCTCTCACTTCTCACAGCCAATGCATCAGCGAAAGTTTCATGCTATGAAATCCACCTTCAGAATATATCTAGAACTATTTCTCACTGCCTTC
>NW_007729646.1:10288-24920 GCF_000696425.1 Galeopterus variegatus | reverse complement strand
TGTATCTGTATCTATATCTATATTTACATCCATACATTTTAACATCAACATCTCACTCTGATCCTTTGATTCTTCTCTACCTACCCTAAATCTGCTCCTCTCAGTCTTCCTCATTTCAGTAAATAGCCTGAAATCTTAGAGTTGTCACTGTTTTTTCTGTTTCTCTCACTTCTCACAGCCAATGCATCAGTGAAAGTTTCATGCTATGAAATCCACCTTCAGAATATATCTAGAACTATTTCTCACTGCCTTCCCTGCTACCACCCTTGTGCCAGTCACCAGCAGTGGCTCCTCACTGGGCTTCTTGCTTCTATACTTGCTCCCCAACAGAATTTACTCCACAGGAGATTCAGCATGATCCTTTAGAAAAGCAATCAAATCATGCCACAGATCTGCTCAGATTCACCAATTGGATCCCCCTCTAACTCAAATGCCTCCCCTGCATGACTCGGTTCCTGCCAACTCTCTGACCTCATCTTTTACCACTTGTCACTCATTCACAATGCTCCCACTACACAGCAGCTTTACTGTTTCTGGACCATACTTAGTATAAGCTTGCCTCAGACTCTCTGACTTCACTGTTCTGTCTGCCTGTAATGCTCTTTCTCCAAAAATGCACTATTTGCTCTTTTATTTCCTCTAGGACTCCACTCAAATATTATCTAATCAGAAATGCCTCTACTGACCATCCTATTTAAAATTTTTGCTTCTTTAACCTCTTGCTTCTTTAACCCCTTGCTTCTTTAACCTCTTGATTCTGTTTCATTCTTTATAACTCTTACAAGAATTCAAAATACATTTTGTATTTATTTATATGTTTGTTTTTTTCCCCAAATACAATGTGAATTCCAGGAGAAAGAGATTCTGTTCGTTTTGTTTACCACTGCATTCTCTCTACCTAGAACAGTGCCAGAACATAGTAGGGACTCAATAAATGTATACATTTTTATATGTGAATGAAATAGAGGCTCAGACAGTGGCTTGGAGTGTTAGTAATAGGAAATGTTCTTTCTGACTCCCAGTTTGGTGTTATGCTGCGTGACCACTAGTAGAACAAAAATTGGATCTCTTACTAGTTGGGATTATAGAAAGGGTACCATGCACTTACTGACCATAAAATATCAATGATTTATTAAATAATTATTTGCTTAGTATCCACTTCATTCCAGGTGCTGAGGCACAGAGATGAATAATACAGAGTTCCTGCCCTCAACCTACAAAGAAATTCTCAGGTAATTGTGGTAGTGTTGGAGTCCAGTCAAGGATTTCTTTCTCCAAACCCATTGTGTTTATGTGGTCAAAGATGATGATGCCTGGGTAAGTCCTGCAGAATAGGGCAGGGCATCCTAAGGAGTAAGACAACATGTGCAAACCCCTAGAGTTAAGAGTGAGCCCAGCATGTTCAAGAAATTGCAAAAAGTATGGATGAAAGGAAGGCTGCAAGGGGAGGAGGGAGGCTCTAAAGATAACCAGGGGCCACATGGTGGAAGGCTTGGGAGACGATTCTACAGCACATGGACTTCAGTCCCAAAGGCTGTTGGGAGACTCTGAAGGGTTTCAAACAGAAGAACAGCATGGGAAGTTTTGCATTTCAGAAAGATAATTCTACTTGCCATTGTCAAGCAATACTCTTTGAAAAGAGGCAGGGAGGCCAGTTAGGAAGCAATTATCAGAGTATAGACCACAAGGTAATGGGGTCCTGATCTAAGGTGATGAACAGTGAAATTCATTCTATTATGCAAATCTGGTTGAGATTATAGCATTTATAGTAAACATCAACATGTTGCCTCTATATCCCTCAGAGGAAGCAAGGATGGTAAATAAGGACTCTCCTTCAAGGCCAGCATCCAGACTTTCATTCAGAGAGCAGAGCTTGTAATGGTATATCTGAGATAAGTACCTAGGTCTTTTGAGAAGGCAGAGATAAGCAGAGAAAATTCAGACACAAACTTGTAAGATTAGGGACGGCTGGGGTGTGGGAAAGAGGTGAGACCTTTTGGAGAAATTGGAAGCATGACCCTGAAAGCGATACCCTTCTTGGGGACTGGAAGCAGGCCAAGACCCAGTGGGAGTGTTCTCAGCCTTCACTCTCCCTGGCTTCTGAAGCCTCATATCCTTTTATAATGAAGGATGATTGTGAACAAAAACTCACAGGGAGAAACAGAGAGAGTTTCCACAATGTAAGACCCACTGGCAAGTGGCTTTTTTTCCTAACAAAGATGAGTTTTTTGAGGCTCAAGTTCTAAAGTCTAATGATAGATGGGAAAGCACAGAGAGATTTGGAGAATGTCAATGATCAGAAGATGAAAAACTTTTAAAGCTTCATGTTCTAAATCACTCATTCTCCCCATTCCTTTGTCCCCTCCATAGTAAGGAAGGAAAGTAGAGGTAATAAGCTCTGTCTTGTCAGTCATCAGGTGTGGGAGAATTGAAAGACAGGCAAAAACACTTTGAAAATTGTAAAACATTTGTGGACTATTAAATAAACCCATTCTGGAGATTTTCCTAAATGATAAACCCATCATTTGGTATGTTAAAATTTAAAAGCTCATATTAAAAGATAGTTTTGAATTTTGCTTTTGTTGCTCATTTTCCCCCATTAAATGCTAAAGCCATCCATGGTTGTAAATGTTCAAACACACATACACACAATGAGCATCTAGCTTCCAGGATAAGTTACTGCTCTATCTTCTCTTCTGAGCTACTTTTAGACTGCTTATTCAAAGTGATCATTGGTTAGCAGGTGTCATCTGTGAAGAACTTTGTAGCTTCCAAGATGACAGGCACACAAGATGAACAATAAATAATTGATCTAGCTTCCAGGATAAGTTACTGCTCTATCTTCTCTTCTGAGCTACTTTTAGACTGCTTATTCAAAGTGATCATTGGTTAGCAGGTGACATCTGTGAAGAACTTTGTAGCTTCCAAGATGACAGGCACACAAGATGAACAATAAATAATTATAAAGAAAATGTGAATAAATCTCAGATGTTATAATTCCCCCACAGTCTCTGGCTATACGATCTTCAATATTGACTGTGACAGATGCATGCTAGTGATTGTACGGCCAGGACGAGGATGCCAGAAAACAGACTGACATCAAACCCCATAGTCTATGCAAGTAGACTGACTTTTAGTTTACTGCTTTTAAATTCAGGAATTCCAGATTTGCATACACCAAACACTTCTTGCTCCTGCTTCCTTTACAAATGTGCTATTTCAAAAAGATGTAAAATCCTGAGAAATAAAATTGGCAGGATGTGGACCCCTAATGTCAGGGGCAAACACCAAGGCTTGATTATCAGAGAGATAATCCTGGTCCTCTATTCGGGCCACTGGCTTTATGGGTACAGAATACATTAACCAGAACACGTGGACACTGATGAGAGAAAGAGTGAAGAGTGTGCCCTGGCCAGTGGGAAAGATGGTGCAGGGTCCAGACAGGAGTACAAGTAGGCTCATATTGGGAAATTAAAGTGATTTACTATGAGGAGGACAAATTTGAGGCACTACTGGTTAAAGCAGGGGCAAGACTGTGAAATCAAGTTTAAAGGTGATGGAGGATTTTCTTAATTGTTGTGTACTGGAGCAGTGCTTTGACCTCCATGTGTAGAGTGGCTTTGACTTTTCAACATGTCTGCTCAGGGCTTGAACAGCAACTGTTTTCAAGATTTGTTGGTGGTGTCGGTTTGTGGCTTAATGGTTAGAAAGGCACGTGAAGAAAAGGTGCTATACATCAAAGGTTAACAATCTACTTTCTGGAGTCATATTGCCTAAATCCATATCTCGGTGAGCTGTGCAACTTTGAGCAGTTATTTAACTTCTTTCGTCTCAGTGTCTTCACCTGAAAAAATGAAGGAAATAATAGCACCTATTCCATATGGTAATTGTAGGGATTAAAAGAGTATTTAGTTCAATGCCTGAAATATATGAGTGTACTTCAAAAAGTTTGTGAAAAAATAGAATCAAAAGATAATACAAATCTTTCCATGAACTTTTTGAAGTATCCTTGTATATGGAAAAGCAAACACATGGTTTTATTTATTATTATAGTTGTTATTTTTATAAGTGACTTTCACAGCTTCTCCAGCATGTAGCACACAGCTACTAAACACCTACAATGTGCAAGTACTAGAAAAGGAAGAGTTCTCCCAGCTGCAGGACTTGTTGAGCATCTATGCAGCACAGACCTTTGGTCTGACTAGTGCTCAGTGCCCCTGGGACACTGTCCTCTATCCACAGGTCCGAGCAAGCATCTGAGAATCTCATTACCCTTCCACAATCAGTTGACAGGAGCTGCCTAAGAAGAGAAATTAAGCTTTGGTTCATAGTGACATGATAATCTAAACTGGAGGCTGTGTTTAAGTGGGGTCAGATGGTCTTTACCTTAGTTCCCATTGGGATTATCTGTAGACCAGGGCATTGTGACTTTCCTGCGCAATGATCTGAGATTAATTGCAAACATTCTTCTGTGCCTGTTGAAAGTATAAGTGTTCACATTCAAACATTTTCTTGATGATGAAAATATTAAAACATTTTTTTATGGATCAAAATATGTCTAGTGGCAATATTTTTTTAAAAAATTCAGACTTAACACATCAGTAGAGCATTTGAGAGATTTTCTGTTTTTCTCCTTGACTGTCAAATTGATATAATTAACATTTACTTTGTGCCATGTACCATGCTAAATGCTTTCTGTACCTTACCTCATCTTATCTTTACAACAACATTTTTGTTCTTTCTGTTTTGTTGATGTTACAACTGAGGTTTCATGACTAGTAAGAGATGGAATTAGGATTACCATCCAGATCTAGCCTATACAAAGTGTAAAGCTAGTAACCACTGTACTTGAATGCCTATTGTGAATATGATGAATTGAGTCCTTTTAGGATTATAATCCATATTTCTACTAAGACCCTTTTGGGCACTCCTCTCTTTTGAGTCAGCACACATGTAAAATAGAGCATACTACATATGTACATATAAATCTGCATGCATTGCCTTTTATGAATGAAGATACATATGGGTTTAAAGGCCAGTATGGAGGGAGCAATCTGTGCACATAGGAGCACTCATTTATACTAATTATTAGTAGAGTATGCTTTCTACAGGTAACTAATTCACATAACAATTCATTTTATGTGCTCATTAAAAGTGTTCTTCATTTTATAGGTCTCAATGATTTCTTACAATTTCACATATAGTCCTTAGGATAAACAATAATCCCAATAACAGCAATAATAATGATAAAATTTACTATTAACACTGCCACTAATACCATTTATTGAGGTAAGATATACCAGGTACTACCTAAGCACTTTATATGTGTTATGATATTTAGTGACTAAAAACTATCTCCATTTTACAGATAAGGAAACTAAGCTTCAAAGAGGTTAAGCAATATGTGCAGGGCCATACAGCCAGTAAATGATAAGATTGGATTTTAAATACAAAGAGAACTCATTTCCAAATTTATTCATGTTCGTTTGACTGTACTCTGTCAGAAAAAATATTTTTTCATTCAGTACCATTTCGTCTTGCTACTAATCACATATACTTCACTCTTCAACATGCTGGAAGTAATTAGAAGTATTACTCTCTCCAATCTCCTCTCTTCTATTAGAGGACTGAAGGCTGGCATCGCCTATAGGGTTTTGTGTGATTTTGAGGGAGGGGTAAAAGTGAGGGTATGGTTGCTGAAATCAAATTGCAAACTACAACAGTTCCCAAATTAAACACCAAAGTTCATTAACTAAAATTAGCAGCCTTGAATTCTGTAAAGGCTAAAAAAGCTGAGAGGGCCAGAAGGTTTTGACAACTACTATAATTGGTGTGTAATTAAATAACTGTATATAATTTAATTTATGAACTGGTAGGCAACATGAGGTAGGGTTCTGTGTGTGTGTGTGTGTTTGAATTAATAACCCAGAGGTAGTTAATTCAGGAATACATAGTTAATAGGAATTCAGGAAACAAAAGATACTTCCCCAGAGGTGGCTATTATATAAGTCAGCTATATTCATTGCCAATCAATACCAAGGGCTTTGCTAATTAACTTAATAATTATTAAAATGGGTTTCCAGAGATGACAAATCAGTAGTATTATTCAAGATCCATATATTGTCTAAGATATTTTGGAGACACTCCCCATCCTACCATGAAGAGAATGTCCAGTGAGATCTCTACTGATCATTCTTGAGAATAGTACTGGAGCCTAGATTCTCGAGAGATCCTGTGTCCCAGCAATGACAATTCTGTTTGCCTGATTCTGACTCAAAGGCTGACTACTGCTTTTGTATCGTTGTGTGCTCTCTGAACCTCTTAGGCAGGTTATGTTCATAGTATCTGGAGGATAGAAACATCTCTGAACATACAGAATAGGCCACTGAGCTGTTATTATTACTGCTTTTTAAATATAATTTCTAATAAAGATCTCTAAGTGTGGCTGAATTTGCTATGACACTTGATTTTATTATAATCTGATATCAAGGAATCAATACTGAAAGGGAGTAGCTAGCCCTCATTTCCATCTAACTGTAGCAGCTACCAAAATCTATCACAAATAACCTAATCACTGTCCCTGGACAATTTGGCATGGGCCAGTTCTCAACAATAGCAAAATTGTGAGCCTGGAATATGAAATTTGTTGAAATGAGAGCAGGAAAAGAAGATTGAAAATAAATGGAGAATATTTAAGGGCCTATTGACAGAACAGGTATTGATGTCTGCTTCTTGCATTTACAAATGAGTGCAGTTTGGTATAAGATACCAGCAGACAACTGGAATGTAGGAACAGGGTAAAAGTAGACACCTTTCTAATAGCCAAGGTCTCCTTACTGATGATTTTATCTTGCCGACCTAATCACAGGAAAAATGAACAATCAGCAGTTATTCTTTTAAATATATATATTCTTTTAAATATATGTATGCCAAATACCTGGATATTTCAAAGAACCCAACTGTCTATGTCCATGTTGCCCTACCATGCGAATGACCACTTCTATATCTCAGTATCTGCCCTGCCCAGCCTCATTTCATTTCAATAAATACTTCTTGAGTGCTGGCTATGTTACATTTTTTTTTTCTTGGTTAGGTGTAATAGATAGTAATCACAAACTTCAAAATGTAATGCATCGTGAAAAGCTTGAAGACATTTATTAGGAGTTGACTTCTTCAGTGTCAGAAATCAGTCCTTACTAAATGCCTCTTAAGTGTCAGACACTTGGTTTATACTTTGTTTCAATCTTTACAACATCTTTGTGGGGTAGCTATTGCTTTTTTTTTTTTTTTACTGTTGAGGGCTTGGTGTTAGATATGTCTGATGATGTATCAATTAGCTATTTTGGGGTAACAAACCACAGATCATGGTGACATACAACAGAAAGTGGTTAGCTTATGCATCTGAAATCAGCTCTCCTGTTCTTGGCTGGAGTTTGCCTCGGTGTCAGCTGGGGTGACTAGAGCAATTTGTCTCTGTTCCACATCTCCCAGACTGCTGTAGGCTGCACATGTCCTTCTGATGGTAATAGCAAAGTTGTAATAGGCCTAGCAGAAATGTGCAGTTGCTGGTGCAGGCCTATGTTAGCTCACATCTACTAACATCTCATTGGCCACAGCAATACATTGTGGAGGATATTGATATTAATGAGATAGAAATAAAACACATGTATTCCACAGGCTCAAAGCCTATATAGCATAGAAGGACCAAAGTCCTATAGTGTAGAGGACCAAAGTCCTTAGTTTAGCCTGTAGTATAGAAGGACCAAAGTCCTTAGTTTAAGCCAAAGCCCAACTCTTTAGGAAAACACATAGAAATGCTAAGATTAGGAAAGACCAGAAAACTTTCACAGGACTAAAGCCTTTGATGTAGATAAGAGAATTGAAGCACAGCAAAAAGTGATTGCTCTGGGGGCAGTTGCCCTTGGTGCAGCTAAACTTAAATGATGGGAAACTATGTGAGCTAAAATCTTCAAGGATATTCTGCTAGTTAGTGGTTGGGGGATGTTCCACATCTTTCCCTAAGCTGTTTCTTTGAGTTTTCTTTGGGAGCTAAACACTGCTATGGTGATTATCTCATTGTTTCTTTTTGTATACCACATAGCTTAGTTTCATGACTCCTTCTGATGATAAATTGCTTGAACTATTTTAAGTTATACCTGCTTTAATGAAGATTGTCATGTAGCCAGTTTATTTATATTTTCACTATGATTAATTAACCATCTGCATTTCTTGTCTTTACAATAAAAACTGAAGCAAAACCTGACTCAAGGCTGTGCCCGGGCTCTCCTCTCTTGAAGGAGTTTTCCCTGGGTGCAGTCCCTTTGGGCTTCTCATGGCTCTGAATACATGGGCTCTGAGTAATCTTTCCCATCTCTGTCACTGTGCAAGAGGTGACAATACATGTAGAAAATATAGTCTGCCTCTTGAAAGGAGGAGCTTCTCCCATAACAAGAGGTAAAGAACTAGGCCCATTAAAGAAATCAGTCTTCCACAGAAGATAAAGACTTAATATTGTCTATCTATTTCACAAAATTGTTGTCAAATTCTGTTGATTTAACTTTAGACCTCCCTGCAATACTTACTACTTATCTATACAAAGTAGAAAACTATAAATGAAACCAGACACTTACACAGATCATTTAGTTATTCCAAACCTTCTCAATTCATTTATTTTTATTAACAGTGAAAGTGGTGGTGGTGGCAGTCACAAGTTATTGACATTTACTATATGTCAGACACTAACTAAATACTTTGAAATCTTACAGTGTTCCTACTAAGTAGGTATTATGATCTCAGTTTTTCAGATGATGAGGAAACCAAGGCACAGAGTGATGAGAAAAAGGAGATGCAGAGAGATTTCAAAAATTGTTCAAATGTGTCTTGCTGGTAAGTATTGAAGCTTGGATTGAAATCCAGGCCTATTGGATATTAGTACCTGGGCTCTCAACTGACAATCCACAATTTTAAATCATCCAAATGCTAGTAGAGTAAATTCCCTACATGCCATTGTCTCATATCATTCCTCTGTTAGGAAATTTCAATTGTTGCTTCTTCTCTCTTGACTATCAGAGAAAATGTTATGTTGCTTTAGTGACATTTAAACTCTAACATACTCTGGGCACAATATTGTCCACTCTTACCCAACACATAACATTTTTCTATTGATGCACATGCATGTAATGGTTTATATCTGTCTGGCTATACAAAAGGGAAGAGTTCTTTCTGTCTTTGCAGTCTCTTAGCAGATTGCTTGTGATGCATATGACATGGTTTAATGCTTATTTAATAATAAAACTGTTTTCTTTCTCTACTACCTTTGTAGAGAAGATTTTTGTATTGGGGGGAAGATTTTACTTTTAATTATATTTGCCCAGAGTAATCTGCAAAAGTACATATTATTATACTCTTTTTATAGATTAGGAAACTGAGGACCAAAGAGATAAACCAATCTGACCATTCAGACAGCTAGTAAATTGCAGACTCGTGGGTCAATATGCTCCATGAAGTCACAGATCATGTGTCTTACTAATAATTATATTCTCAGTGATCCACATGAAGTCTGGCACATAGTAAAGGCACACAATATTTTTGGATGAATAAATAAAACACTGAAGCCCAAGCCCCTTCCAATATCATATTTGCTGCTAAATTTGTGCCAATCCATACTTACAGTGAGAAGATACCCACAACAGCTTGAAAATTAGGGAGAAAGGTTATCATCTGACTGTAAATTTATGAGAATAAAGTATAATGGATCAGAGTGGAGATATTTAAAAATTCTGAGAGAGAATATTCTAACACTTGGGATTAGACAGTAACTATACTAAATATATAAAAAATATATGAAGATATAATGTAGTGATGTTTGGTGATGAGGTGTGATTAGTCATGGAATCATTCAAAAAAGACAACAGGTACAGATTCTGTCAGGGCCCATCCTACTGTTAGTCATATTGATAAAGGCAATTTTAGCCAACAACATTATGCACAAGATCTCTAAAGTGAAATGGGAGCACCAGATTTTTTTTCTTATCTTCTTAAATTACATAACTATCTAATTCTGGTAGAGCTATTAACATGAAAAAAATGGCTTGATCAATGGACTTTCAGCCTTTGTTACTTTATTTTCTTATAGTAAGTCAGTTAGTAGCTTCTGGTTCATATCTGCTCCCTCATAAAACAATATTCCTTTACTCTAGTCATACCAACATGGCATTTTCATGTCTGTCTTGGTGTCCTATTAATTTCAGTTGGTCCAAGTTAGTCCAATCCTCAGGACCTGACCTTCTTTGGACATTGACATGAGCAAGTCTCTGGTCCTTCAGAAAGGAGGACCAGATTAGATGGCCTCCTCTTACAACATTAGGTCTCAACCCATTTTATGTATGATACACACGGTAGAGCAATTTCACCTACTTGAAACACTGTCCCCAGGAAGTATGAATGCACTGTAACTTTCCCCCCTGTCTTTCACTCAAGCAAGTTATAGAAATACAAATAAGAGAGCAATACAACATAGGGTAGACACCATACAAAACATTTCCACATTTACTAATAGGTACGCAGTGAATCAAAAGATAGAGGGAGCTTAGGTCATCACATACATTTATAAAATCCTGATAGGATAAAGCAGTAGTTTACTGGAGTTGGTTCATACCAGCTCAAAAGAGTTCATTCTCCCTGTCTTTTTCCATTTCTACATCCAGTGATGTTACACAGGTGGTTTGAAATAGGCCATGGTGAGAGTATTGTATATCTGCAAACACTACAAGTTAGAGGTTTTTTTTACCAGAGGGAAGTTTATCAGCACACATCGGGAAAGTAATTTTTTTATCACAGGACTTCTAAGAAATTTTAAGAAGATAATACTCATCGTGTCTTCTTTAAGATATTTGGCCATATACTTTTGGCAGAGATTCTATGTCAGGATAAAATTGAACTCTTTATAAACATGAATTAACCTAAAATTTATATTATCTGGCGAATTACATGTGATATATTACCCTTCTGGTCATTCCTTCTTTTATGGATTTACTGATTTGATAAATGTTCAGGAGCATACTAAGCACCAGGCACTACTATATCAAGACACTACAGTCAAACACCATCCCCTGATATCACTTCCAGATGTAAGCATAGCCTGAGTTGTACTGTTTTCAGGGTCAAAATACCCATGCACGTATTCTTGAAAGCAGCTCCTCTTTAGTTCTTGGCAGACGGTGAGAGTTTCTAGTCCCTGTTTGGTACCTGATATTTGTTTTGTATTCACAATATCCTAGGCATTGTGTTAAGTTGCTTACATGTAATATCATATCCAATCCTCATCCTTTCATGGTATCATGATATTTTATTATCCCAAGTATTACAGGTGAGGAAATTTAGGCACATAGCACTTAAAACGATTTGTTCTAGGTCACATGCTAGCAAATGTTGGACTAGAAATTCAAACTTAAATAAACCCAAAGAAACATCTCATTGGTATTCTTAACATTATGCTTTGCCACCTCCTGGCAGGACATTTAAGGAGGTGATACCCCATATGCTCAGACAGGAGTAACAAACTGAATAAGTTCACTCATCTATTCTTTAGTGTTTACCCAGTGTCTACCATGAGCTATGTTAATCGTGTTTTCCAAAATGTACTGTATATTCACCAGGTGTTCTCGGAAGTGCTCCATGAGGGTTCCATGCAGAGCCTCAGAAGAAATATGGCTCATTTTCTAAGAAATTCAAAGTTCTTAAGGAAAACAGTATTATTTTCTTGATAAAACAAAGACATATTGAGAATAGAATGCAAAATTTATGTAAGTTTTAAGAACACTGGGTAGAGTTTTTCCACTTTGGCCTTGTGGTCTACTCTGGAACTAGGAATACTTTATGGCTGAAAGTGCTCTAAATGTTAGTTTTCATATAGCGTGCAGGCTCTAGAGTCAGAGGACCTCTGGTTACCTGATTGACCTCTCTCATGCACTATTCCCAAAGTGCTCTGGCTTTCTTTCTGTTCCTACACACTCTTCATCCTTTCTGGAACTCTCTTTCTCTATGTATTCTTATGCCTGATCTGCCTTAGCATCGAGCATCAGCTCAACTTTTATTTTTTCAAATCTTCATTGACTCTACTATCTAAAGTCACTCTCTATTGCCATATTTATTATATTTATCACTTTAATTTTTTTCATAGCCTATATTATTATCAGAAATTATCTTCTTTATTGTTGCTGTTTGTTTTTATTTATTCACTATATTACAGAAATTTAAGCATTCCAAGAGCAGAGAAGTTGTTTGCTTGTTCACAGCTTTATCCCTAATCCCTATAATAATTCCTGATAAAAAGTGGTGCTCAATAACACTTGTTAAATGAATAAACCGAATGATGAAGTGCTCAAGCCATTTGCAATTTAATTAATCCCTCTTTCTCAGTTACTATATCTACTAAAAGGGGAAAATATAGCGTTTTTCAGTGTCATCATGAAAATTTACAAAACATGTGTATATATATAAATCTATGTGTATAGAATTAAAAAGGCACTTTTCTGTACTTTCTCTATTTCACAGAGAATATTGAAGATACATGCTAAATTAAAAATATATAGATTCTTTAAACCCACCTTTCCAAACCACAACCAAGAATCTGGCAGATTTATGTTGGTCTTGTCACTGAGGATATAAGCTATATTATTCCCAAAGAGCAGTGAAAACCATAAATTCTTCCCTCATAAGACGGCTATAAAATGTAAGCAATAAACTCAAAGGCAGTGGCTATAATGATTAACAGCAAGGGCATGGCCAGAAAGCTGCTTCATCCAGTTAATATGTATAAATGCTTATAAGTTGTGAGTGTGTTTGTTTATGTGTTTATTATTTGGTGCTGACCACTCACACACACAAAAATGGCAATGATGTTTGCCTTTTTTGTTTGAAATCATGAATCATTTAATTGAGGCTTCTTCATGAAGCTGTAGAAACTAGCCTATGTGTTCATGATCAAAACCCACCAGTTTTATACTCTCTTTCATATTCACAAAAAAATGGGCATTTTACTCATATGAACAAAAGACATGGGCATTTTACCCTAAAATCCTATTTTTCAAAGTATATACAAAAATTCTGGCTTATTTAACTGTTATAGTTTAAGAACTACCGATTACATTTTGCTTCATTTTCATAGGTTAATAAACAGTCACATCAAGCTCATTTTCCAGCTCCTTTTATCCATTTAAGAAATATTATTTGAAGAGATGGTATATTATAAATTCTGTTGTAGTTGCTAGGGAAGTAGCCATGTAGACAGCACACCAAGTCCTGTTAATGATATTTATTTGCTAGTGTTGGGGAGAGAGACGAAACTAAAGCAGGTGTGGTAGACTGCATTATTTTCTCCTAGTCTTCATCTTACATTTTCTACATGGCCTTTGCCAAGGGACTTTGCACTTCTTTCCATTAGTGCCCATGCCTGAGTGTGATACCTGTTTCCTGGTGGGACACTACCTTTTACTGTAGAGCATTCTGAATCCAGTTGTCTGATGAATCTATGGGCCATTTTTGAAGTTTTGGCATCTGAACTGGGGTGCAGGTAGGCTGACCATCATGCTATCAAGCACTCTGCTTCCTAAAGGTAAGTTTTAAAGAAACCTTTTTTACGACAGAGCCCACCAGTCATTGTAGCTGGTACTGGTTAGCTCTGTGTACTTCTCTTTCATTCAGTAGCAACAAGTGTCCTGGTTTCATCTCATCTTCCAACCACCTGCACCTGCTATTCTTGTTGCCCTAGTAATTCTTCTCCTCTTCTTTATTTTATTTAGTTATCTTACTCTCAAGTGTCCTGGTTTCATCTCATCTTCCAACCACCTGCACCTGCTATTCTTGTTGCCCTAGTATTTCTTCTCCTCTTCTTTATTTTATTTAGTTATCTTACTCTCCCACTTCATGACCTCTGTGCTCTGGATACTACCTATTTTACTGTGAGCAAACTCTCCTTATTTTTTTCATAATATTGTTTTTCTAGATCATGAAAATAATGCATGTTCAATATAAGGCATTTGTAAAAATTAAAAAAATATGCTGAATGGGTTTTCCAACAGGATAAGATCTCATTCCCTTTCATGATACTTGCATGCAAACTAATTCTTTCCTGGGTTCATATCTTTCTTGTCACTGTTCCAGATGAAATTATAAGTAACCAGAACACATTCTTAATATCTTGTTATTTATGCTAGCCTTCCTGAGATAAAAATTCAACAGATACACATCCTGACTTTAAGTTGTGACAGGCAATGGCTTTACTAAATACTTTGTCTCTGACTTACATCATTACCTATCAGACTGTGTAGTGGATTGAATTATATCCACCAAAACTCCCTGAAGTTTGAATTGTGTACCCCAAGTTTTATGTATTAGAAACTTAGTCCCCCCTGTGACTGTTAACAGGGTGGGAAATCCTATTATGGTAATTGGAAGGTGGAACCTTAAAGAGGTGATTGGATTGTAGGACCCTGCAGTAGTGAATGGATTAAAAATGGTGGTCAGGGGCTTTCAAGACAGAAGAGGAGAGTCTGTCTTTCTCTCTCTTTCTGCTCTCTCTGCTTCCACCATCTTGCAATGTGAGACCGCTGGGTCACTGTTGCCACCACCC
>NW_007729646.1:0-9544 GCF_000696425.1 Galeopterus variegatus | reverse complement strand
TTGTGTCCATATTTCATCAGGCTGTACCCAATCACATGTCCCTTGAAACAAAATTTGAAGAGTGGGAAATGTAGAGGAGCACAGAATTACTTGGGATGGTTACAATCTTTACCACATCCTGGCTTGATTATTTTCTTCTTTCTCCTTCCTTCCTTCTTTCCCCCTTGTTTTTCTATGTATCTATCTATATCTATATCTATATCTGTATCTATATCTATCTATCTATCTAAAATGTATTGTATATGTGTTATATGTAAAATAAACACATATACATATATATCTGTTATATATAACTGTATTATATATTGTATGAATATAATTATATTTGTAATATTTTTATATGCATAATATAATCCCTTAATATAATTGGAAAAAATATCTGACCATCAAAAACCAGTTCAGCAACCCCTATCCCAAACTTCTTAAAAATTCTAGAATTAGACTGAAACAAATAAGAACACCGGAATGAAGATCCAGAATCCTCAAACCTTGCTTGAAATAAATTCACCAAACATACAATCTGGAGTCGAATTACGAAAGTCTGAAAAGATGAACATGTTCAACTCTATACTTCAGGTAAAATATACTGGAAAAATAATGATGGGAGAGAAATCTAAATTCAGAATAGGTAAAGATGATGGCCTGTGTTTCAGGAAGGAAACATTCAATAAAAGATAAGTCAATTATCACAAAATCCTAAGTGCCAAAAATTATAACAAGCTTAAAACATTTCCGATGACTAAAAAAGGACGTTGCTATTAAAGCAGCATGTTTAGTATGACCTTGGAAATTTTCCCTCCCATCCTCAGGCTTTACCCTCAACATCTGTAACATGAGCAAATTGTGTAAGATTCAGGAAGGCAGATAAAATTCTTGTTATGTACAAACTCTAAATGATTGGCATTGGCTGCCTTGAGTATTCTGTGAAAAAGTACTTTGAGGATCCATAGGGGTTTAGTAAGAAAGAGTAAGGGAACCGAAGTCTAACCTGGGCTAAATTAGAGATGTAGTGAGGGAAGGGAGAAGACAGGGGTGCTCCATGCATGTCTTTAAGTGCTTTTATCCCATATTATTCTATAATTCCACACTTGGGATTTCTTTGTCCTCCCCAAACTGCAAGTTTCTAGAGTTCTTGGTTATATTTTTGGAGTTCAGAGAATTCTTATATCCTCACTGCCTGAGCAGTGGCCCTGAAGCTCTAAATCACAGCTTGATCCAGCCCTAAGCCCGAGCCCACTTCAGCCTTCTGCTCAGCTCCCACCTCACATGTTCTGGTGTTCTCTGGGCTTCGTTTTTAACTTTTTCCTTCATTATCTATTCTATTCCCTTATCCTTCATTCCTTCCTGCCTTTCTTCCTTTATTCATCAACTGTTTTCATGTTCTTACTATCTGCCAGGCCTTATGTAAAATATTTTGCACATAGAAGACCAATGTCTCCTTCCTCAATGGTCTTAAAATTGAGTGGAGAGTATGTTCTGGCTTTGCCTTAACTTTTTCTGGGCCTTAAGCAGGTCAGTATCACACTCTTAGCTGTACTTTCTTCATTCTTCTATATATTCATTCAGCAAACATTGCCTTAGCCTGGGTGTCCTAGAAAAGAGCAGTGAGACTTAAGCTGTGAGTTCACACTTTGCTGGGGCATGAAATCACGAGAAAATAAAAGTGAGGGAAAAGGGAAGTGAGACAGAGAAGAAGAGAGTAAAAAAGTGTGCACTGCTCAGCTGACCACAGCTTCCTAGTAAGGCCAGATGAATGCCCAGTCTGGCAGAGTGTCTTCAGAGCGACTGTATGAAGTGCCGCATCTTTGAGCAGTTTGCCCAGAGAAGGAAGGGAAGTAAATGTACCCACTTGCTTTTTCCTATCTCCCTTCTATTATTTCCATTGCTCAAAGTCCATTACATCTCACATGGCACTGATTTATCCACATTTGTGGGTTCTTTCAACGCTGCCAGGAGAAATTCAAGGTTTCTGTGGATCTGGGGCAATCACATGCAGTTGTGGCAACCAGTCTCCCCACATCAGTGATCCCAAGTGGCCAGCAGCAGCCCCAAAGGGTTGGCTGAGAACCAAGTGACCTGTGTGAGTCCTTACTAGGGCTGCTTTGACAGGGAAGCAGCCTGTGGCCTGGGGAGGAAGAGGGTTAGACAAAGCAACCAGCTTCTGAGGTGTCTCATAACCAGAACATGATTCACCTAACAAGATATTATTGAATTACAGATGAAATTCTCTGTGCTTGCAGAGTTCATGGTCTAGTAGAGGAAATGAGGAAATAGACAAGTGAATAAAAACCCTAGTCTAGAAGCATAAAGTTCTATGCCCTGATGAGACTGATGAAGATTTCATGAAGCTGGAGATATTTGGGGTGGGGTTTGGTAAGATGAGTGGGCATTTTTATTTGCAAAGAGATAAACTCTTCATTGAATCGACATCATCCACAATATGTTTTTCTAGATTAAGATCTCGTGGTGTGGCAGATACTGCTGATGGCATATTCGTTTGGACTCTAAGATCCCTAACATGCCTTCCTATAGTAAAGCTGAAAAGGTAAAATCTGCATTTCCCTTCATTCTGCATTCTCCTTCATAGGTCAGTAATCTAAGTTTTGCTGTTCCTGTGCATCTGTGGGGAAAGTGGGTGGAATCAACATGGTGAAAACAGACCTTCTGTTTTCATATGATGGTGGAGCTTCTCAGTCCAGCCCTTAGCAACACAGGCTCCCAGGGCTGAGTGGGAGTGGCAGCAGTGTGTCCACCACGAGACTGTAGTGACATGTCGGTGTTTCTCCTGGACGCCATGCCTCAGCCATTATTCCTGGCTTTGTACTTTCCACTCTCAGCTTTCTGACCTCACTGGATATTCTCTAACCTATCTAATGCTTTTCTGTCTAATCTACCTAAGAAGATTCTGTGATCTGCAACTAAGAACTCTGAAGGATGCCTAAGAAATATTAAAACTCATTTTGTGAAATCAGATTTCGTGATCATATGCATCTAGAAAGTCAGATTTAGAGTTAAAAAAAAAAACACAACTTTGTGAAAGGATTTGTCATAGCTAGTAAAATACTGGTATTTTAATATAATCTGCATTGTTCTACGATTTTATCTTTCTCTCTCTTTTCTCTCTCCCTCCCTTCCTTCTTTCCTTCTTTCTTTCCATAACTATCTTGAAGTACAGTAGTCCCCCTTATCCATGGAGAATATATTCCAAGACCTCCAGTGGATGCCTGAAATGGTAGATAGTACCAAATCCTATATATGAGTATACTGCTTTTTTTCTATACATACATACCTATGATAAAGTTTAATTTGTAAGTCAGGCACAGCAAGAGATTAACAGCAATAACTCGTAACAAAATAGAATAATTATAACAATATGTCAGCATCGCTCCTCTTGCACTTTGGAGCATTATTAATTAAAATTAGAGTTACTTTACCACAGGCACTGCAATCTTCAGCTGTCTATCTGATAAACCAGACAGTTACTAGGTGACTAACGGGCAGGAATCTCTGCAGTGTGGATATGCCGGACAAAGGGATGATTCACGCCCTGAGTAGGATGGAGCAGGACAGCACAAGATTTCATCACCTTACTCAGAACGGCACACAATATAAAACCTATGAATTCTTTATTTCTGTAATTTTCCTTTTAATATCTTTTGATCTCTGCTGATAGTGGATAACTACAACTGTGGAAAGGGAAACCACAGATGGGTGTGGGGGAACTACGGTATTCATGTTACACATTAATAATTCAGGGAAATTCTTGAGCAGGTGATTTCTAAGTTTCTGGTTGGTTTAAATCTGCAGCAGTGAAAATATGTCTTTATTTTTAGAAATTTAAGTAGTTACTCCAAGACCCTACATTCTATAAAGCACAACTCTTTATACTATATAGCTGTTCTATGTTACACTATTTTCTAATGTAATAGTATCACCAATAATAGCTGGTACTGTATTTATTGAATCTGATGTGTGTCTATCTCACTCACTGATTACATACAATATTCCACTGGATCCTCATAATAATTCTGTGAGGTAGGTATTATTTCTCCCACTTTGCAAATGAGGTTCGGAGATATTAAAAAATATGTAAAAGGTCACCTGACTACTATATGGTAAAGATTCAAACTTTTGTATATCTAACTCTAAAACCTATGCTCCTTCCATTTAAAATATCAAAAATGGAGCTGAAATAACCTAGTGAAATCACTTGTTCTTATAGATGAAATTTGGGAATCGTTATGCCAGATACTACCTTCCTTTGTGACTTAGATTGAAATTAGACATATAAAAATACTTAAGTTAGTTTCAAATAGCCACTAATTTAAGCAATAAATATGTTTGTCCAGGTCACTAAAATTATGCACTGATATCATTTATTTTTCAACAGCTTCATGATGAAAAGTCAGCAACTGGTATTGATTGTCAGAGTCAGTTCAATGTCTCACAAATTTTTCAATAACTCTTTAGGTTTATTGGCATTAACTGTTTGTTTATATACACTAATCTTTAACAAGATGTGAGTTCCTGGCATATTTACTTATTTTAAATCTTTTTCAACATACGTAAAATGTCAGTCTAGAATAATTATAGGTAGAACAAATAACAAGTCACTCTAAGTGACAGGGGACTAGCAGCTTCTGGGACTGGGTCATGGCATAAGCTTTCTCTGCTCAAGTGTTTTCTGCTTCCAGACAACCTGCTTCAAGGCTGAAGCTGCCCTCCCCTCCCTAAGAGTCAGTCATGAGTGAGTTAACTAGTTGAATTACTTGGAAGAATGGTTGTCCATAAGGAAATATAATGCTTTCTGGAGCTTAAGGAAATATAATGCTTTCTGGAGCTTATAGGAAAGAGTAAAGGTTCTCATTAAATAGCAGAGCTAAAGAACGATAAGTTTCCTTTGTCACCTCTCTTTCAAGGAAGCTTCAAACACTTTACACGTTTTTGGGGAAAAAAGGTGTTATACTGCTAGAAAAATAATTGCAGCATGATGCTAGGAACTACTGTGAGTAGTGCCTGGCTCAGAGAATTGCTAGAGCTCAGGAAGTTTAGCAATGTATGCTTGTTTTGACCAGTTTATAATAGTAGCTGCATTATAACCCAAGTCACTGCTGAGGTCCACTAGACTGCATGCTCCCAGCATTTACGGTGTCTATACATTACCCCTAGAATCTCATAATAAATCTTTCTGTTTTGCTTGAACTATAGTTCAGATGGGTTTACTTCTCTTGAAACCAAAGAGTTCTAACTAATAAAAGACTAGATTAACCAATTTAGACACTGAATTCATTTGGGAAATGTATACTCCCTTTTTTAAGCATTAAGCTTCCAGATCTGAGAGACAGGAGAAATGGTAAAAAGGTACATTTGCCCTAAGATGAAAAGTTCAGTTTCTCCAGGAAATCTGTTTGATTAGCTCTATGGCTACTTTGCCAATGAGTACTCTGAGCAGCTACAGCCTACAAACCTTTTAAGTAGTGCCTGCTGCATTTTCACAACAGGTCAATTAGACAATGAAAAATCACTCCTCCAAATTAATTCAACACACTCCAAGGCCTTATGTGGTTTTCAGCAAAATCTCCAAGTTACACAATACACTTTCAACAAAAGGATTATATGCCTTCAACAAAAGGGGTCAGTAATTTGTTTTCAACTGCCAGTTGCTACTAATTTTTTAAGTTCAATTTATTTTAAGTGTGACTGTGTATGGACTTCTGGGTAATCTGTTTAAGGAACCCAAAAAAGACAGGTCACTTCCTTTGGGATAATCATATTTTTTGAGTGTACATTTCTACCCTGAAATAAATCAATGCATTCTTTAATCGTTACTTCACTTTCTTACCTTCATTGAATAAATCATATTTTAGAGTCACAGCTCTTGAATTTCAGGTGATGCCATCCAGGCAAGTAAAAACCATGTGCCTGGTTCAATGATCCAGAGAAAACCAATTTCCCTTTCAAACTGAGAGATCTCAAAACAAAACAAAGCAATACATGATTGTAAAGGAACCAGACTCTGGAAGCTGTTTTCATTTCTAAGAGCTATCATTCTATGACTCCAAGAGATAAATGTATAAAAAGAAAAAAGAAAACCTGCATGTGAATGAGAAAGAAAGTGGTACACTGAAGATGAATATTCAAGGAATATTTTTTCTATTGTTGCCTCTAAATCTGTAGTAAAAATTTTTATTTGAATGAGGAATTAGAACTGGTAGGTCTTCTTCATGTATGCTAATATTTTTCTTTATTTTCACTTTTACTTCATTGAAAATGGGTCTTATCCCATTGACTTCTTTAAGAGGTAGATAGAATAATGATAAAATGTTGGGTGCTCCAGCAATACAACTAATGGGTAGTCATTAAGAGTTTAACTTTGGAGTTGGCCTGGTTTCGTTTCCAAAAGCTGTGCAATTTTAGGCAACTAATTGGAAAATTTAGGTTCCCTATCTGTAGAATCAGGATAATCTTAGAATAAGAGATAATCTGTAGAATAAGAGATAATAAAGCACTTATCTCTTAGGGCTGCTATGAGAATTAAAGGAAATAATTTATATAAAGATACTTGAAGTTCTAACCATTTTTAATTATATAAGTTCATTCTGCACTCTGCTGTCTCTGTGCCAGGCACTGTCTTAGGCTTTTGGGACGCAGCCAGTGAGCAAGACAAAAGATCCAAAAGCCATATTGTATTAATTGGATTTCCTGGCTAGAAGTAATCACCAGGCTTAGATAATAGAATAGAATAATTCTTATGGTCTCTTCATGATCTTACCCCGTTAACCAACTAGATGCAGCACAAAGAAACGTGAAATTGAAGAACAAAGTGAAAGTAAAACTACTTGGGGTTTTAAGTACTGTGAATTTTGATATCTTTGTCAAAATGGACACACTAAGCAATAGGTAAATTGGACCTATGAAGATTGTTAATTCTTGACTTTTTGAAGTAGGCTGAGGAAGAAAAGTGTAATTGGTCAATATTTCTCAAATTGAACACTCTTCCTGCCCCCAAAGAACTTATTGAGGTAGCATTGATAATAATGATGAGAATTATTATTAATATGTATAATTAATAATATAATAATAATAAAAGTAATCACAGTAAAAATTGTTAACATTTATTGAAAGTCTACTCTTTGTCACATTTTTGAGAAGCATAATGTCATTAAATCCTTAAAACACAATGAGTTACATGCCATTATCACCCTCAATTTACAGATAAGAAAACTAAGCTTTACAGAGGTTCAGTATCTTCCCCAAGGACACATAGTTGATAAACATGAGTATCAAATGCTGTTCTATTGATATTAGAACTCTAAAGTGCTTTGTCAAAGCCTTCAGTTCTTACTGAAGCTTTTACTTCTTTAACTGTCTAGAAAATATCATTTATTCAGCATCCCAGAGTATTACACAGTTTACATATTATGTCTTTCTTATTTGTCTAAAAAATATGATAACATGTATTAGTCAGCTATTGGTAGGTAACAAGCCATTCCAAAAGTCAGCAGCATACAATAATAAACATTTTTTTCTTGCTCACAGGTTTGCAGTTTAGGCTGGAATACAGTTGATATAGTTTGGGCTCAATTGGGGTTGGCTCCAAGTTATGCTCTTCCACATATGTTTTACATGTCTTTCATGCTCTTTGGCCCATTCATCTACCTTGAGTATGCATTCCTCATGACAATGACAGAAACACAAGAGAGCAAGTCCAACTGTGTAAGCGAATATCAAGCCTTTGTTTTTATCAAGTCCAATAAAATTTATTTAACCAAAGTGAGTTACATGACTAAGTGCAACATCACTGGAGTGGGGAACTATACCTGGCATTAGTGTTAGCAAGTGTAAAGTCACATGGCAAAGACATGCATACAAGGAAAATCAGATTTGGTGACAATGATGCAATCTATCACAGATATGTGCTATAGATGAGGAATTAAAGATTTAGGTTGCTTATGAAAGAATTTGGGTTAGCTACGTGTGAACAGAAATAACCAGTTTTTTTCTGCCTATTCTCAAAGAAAAAGGGTTTTCCAGTGTTGGGAGACATTGAAGAAAAAAAAAAGGAACTTGAGAGAGCTTATGGTCTATATTTCTTTCTCAGTATTCTTTGCAATACCTAATCTTGTTCCTATCCAAAGTGTATGATCAATAAAAGTATGATGATCATGAATAGCCATCAAGGACTCCAATTAAACCAGAGGCAAATGCACAGAAATGATAGTGTTGAATGAGACATTTTTATAGACTTCTGTCTATACTAATGGTGTTTGTTTAAAAGGAATTTTAATGAGTTATGCAAAAGTAGAGTTGGCCTTTAAGCAAGTAAATGCATATTTTTAAGGGGTAGAGATAATTAAAATGAAATACTGGCATTCCTTAAGTTGGATTATTATTATAATAATAAGCAATTAAAGCAAACCTGTTATCTTCCTTAGTTTTTGCTAAGAAAAAAACAAAAACACATAAACCGTGATTTTAGACTTTCGCTTTCTAAATGGGAGCGAATTTGACCATTGGTTTCTCACCCTTCCAGAGATGTCAGTCTTGGGCTTACTCCAGACAATCACTAATTTGATGTGCTCTCAATTAATTAGGTTTCAGTACAATTGATGCCAAGAAAACCAACGCTTCAGGACAGTTACAATTTTTGTACAACTAAGAGAGGTCATTTGGGTCCATTACACTTTAAACACAATGAAATTAGTCGAGATATGTAGGAAATGTTAACTCTTTAACATTGGGTCAGAAGCCAGAGATGGCTTTGAAGAATGAGAGTCAGCAACCATAACAATAAGAGCTAACATTTATCAAGTGCTTACTAAGAAACAGTTAATACTGCACTATTATAATCTGCATGATCACATTCCATCCTAATAAGAACACTTTATTCTTTTGTACATTCAATAAATGAATAGTGATCATTTGTTCTTTCCCAGAACCTGTATTAACTGCTGGAAATACAGTGCTGAACGAAAGGAAGCATGGTCTTTGTCTCTGTAGAGCTTGTGGTTTAACCAAATACCTCAGAAAAATTTATAACACTGCTACTGTATTAAATGGTATACGAATGAAGTTAATAGGTAATTTTTATTTTTTATTGAAACATAATTGATGATATGTATTTATAGGGTACAGATTTGAATTCAATACCTATGCACAATATGATGATCAAATCAATGTGATGATCAATTCAGGATAATTGTCATATTCGTCATTACAAAATGTAATCATTCTTCATGACTTTTTAACAATTTTTCTCTAGTCCCCACCCCCTTCACACCTCTAGTAACCATGATTTTGTTCTCTCCTTTTGAAAGTTCAACATATTATTGTGATTGTTGTATCTTTCTTTTTTATTTGCTTGTTCTTTAGCTCACACTTATTAGTGAGGACATGTATTTCTCTTTCTGTACCTGGCTTATTTCACTTAACCTAATTTTTGTCAAGCTTATCCATGTAGTTGTGAATGGCAGAATATCATTCTTTTTATGGCTGAGTAGTATTCCATTGTGTATATATGCCACATTTTCTTTATCCAGTCATC
>NW_007729645.1:228393-228769 GCF_000696425.1 Galeopterus variegatus | reverse complement strand
GGTCAGTCCAGGTAAAGGCAAATATGTCCTGGGAGGTGGGGTCCAGGGGAATAGAAAAGAACGCATCTTTTAAGTCTAGGACTGAATAATGAGTTGTGGAAGCTGGGATCTGGGACAAAGAGTATAGGGATTGGGTGTTAAAGGATGAATGGGAATAACAGCAGCATTAATTAAGCGAACATTAAGTGGAAGTCTTGGACTAGTCGGTAAGACCCATTTGGTTTTTTTACTGCCAGGATGGGGGTGTTGAATGGTGAGTGGGTGCGGCGAAGGCATCCCTTTTTGAGAAGGTCTTCGACAATGGCTTGGAGTCTGCGAAGTGCTGTGATGCTGAGTGGGTACTGAGATTGATTTATATACTTGGAGGGATCTTTTA
>NW_007729645.1:226185-226456 GCF_000696425.1 Galeopterus variegatus | reverse complement strand
GAAGCTCCCATTCTGAAGAGGATTAGAGAGAGAGAGAGAGAGAGAAGGTTTAAAAGGAGGATAGAATGAGCCCTCCGCCGGATGAGAAGGACAGAACTCAGAGGGCATTCCCAATGTGTCGTGCCGTTCCCAGAAGATGGGTATGAACCCAGGAGGGAAGGGGGTGTAGGTCGTCACCTAGACCCTCGCTTCCCGGAGGCAACTGTGCCGGAAGCCGGAGAGACCTAGCGCACTAGGGTTTACTGGACGGCGGGGGGCCTGGACCCAGTAG
>NW_007729645.1:206768-225667 GCF_000696425.1 Galeopterus variegatus | reverse complement strand
GGTACGGGGCCAACACTGAGGGTTGCGATCCGTTGCCGGACACAGAAAAAGACAAAAAGACAAAAAAAAAAAAAAAAGGAGTGAGAGAAAGAGAGAGGGAGGAATGGGAGGTTCAGCCTCCGGGGCTGGGAACGTGTCGATGCCGGGGCCAGGGGAATGTGATTAGGGTGAAGGTTTAAATAATCTACAAGCCTGACAAAAGGAAAAGGGGGCTTACCTAACGGATGAGCCGGTGGTGGGTGAAGGACGCCAGAGCCGGAGAAAACGGACAGGGGCAGACCGTCAATCCCAGGGGGGTTGCGGAGGAGTCCGAGGAGGTCTGAGGAAGGAGTCCCCTGTTGCAGGGTGAACTCCTTCCTGGGTTTCGGCACCAAATGAAGGGACGCACAGACGAAGGAATCATGCGAGACCCGGGCTACCAGTTCACCAGAGAAGTTCCACTTTATTCAAGGACTGCGCCTACCTTTATAGGGTGCTGTGCTTCGGGGCAGGAGAGAGAGTGGACGGGGCGGTAACTGATTGGACGGGGCTGGGCAGGAGGTGAGCCTTGACCTGTGACTGGCTGAGGTTTGGCACGAGTGGGCTTGGGCCTTGGTGCCAGCGGGCTTGTTTACTGCGGAGAAGAACCAGGAAGGGCGCCATATTGCCAGGGTGTGTCCCTGTTCAGGCGCCCATGGGGTCCCTACATTCCCAGCAACAGAATGCTGTAATGTAAAACCATGTTAGTGTTCTGTCTCAAATATGCAAATACGCATGGTTTACACCTAAAATGCCTTCTTTTAGATTTACTGTGTTAGAACAGCACGTGTTATACAGAAATATAGTGAAACAAAGAGATGTTGGACAAAAGATGCCAAAGAGCCAGGACTCTCTCAGTAGTGTGGCCTTGAATGGTAACAGATAAAAAGATAAAGCCTGGTTACTACAAGGTACATAAAACAGTACTGGATTTCTGAATATCTAAGAATGGAGATTTCCAACACTACATATCAATGATCTTTCCTTATATGTATATTATTCAGAGTTCTCTCTCATAGGTCATTTGTCAATATTCAGAGATTTCAGTTAAAGAGAAACATCAACTATACTATTAATAAATAAGTAAGGTTTAAATACATTCCTCTCATATTTGGACACCAACTCACATCAGTGGGTGACTTTGTATCTGTTAGTTATATACATATATATATATATATATGTATGTATTATGTATTTATGTAGTTAGAGTGTTCAATTTCTCTGTGCATATCCCTGTTTGTGAAAAATAATTTATTCTTTATTGGATTGGTTCTAGGTAAATTAAAACTAGGAACCCAAATATTATGATCCAAAGTTAAATTTTAACCACCATCCTTGAAGCATTTTTGAAAGAATTATAACTAAAGCTACAGTTAAGAAATTTGGGGTTCCTTTGATCAAAAGATTGAAAGTAAGAACATGTAAAAAGATATACCATCCAAACATTAAAAAAAAGCAGAAATGGCTATATCATTATCATGTAAAGTAGATTTTAGAACAATGAAAATTACCAGAGACAAAGAAGGACATTATATAATGATGAAAGTGTCAGTTCACCAACAGAGATAGCAATTCTAAATGTGTATATATCAAAACAACAGAACTGCAAAACATGTGAAACAAAAACTGAGAGAACTGAAATGAGAAATAACAAAATCATAATTATATCTGGAGACTACAAAATCTCTCAACAATTGATAGAACAACCAGGCAAAAAAACAACCAGGCAGCAAGGATATAGAAAAACTCAACTACAATACCAACCAACAGGATCTAATTGATATTTATGGAACATTCCTCACAAAAATAGAAAATACACATTCTCTTCAAGAACCCACAGAAAATATAGCAAGATAGATCATAAAACAAATCTCAACACTTTTCAAAGAACTAAAATCGTACAGAATATATTCTCCAACCACAATGAAATCAAACTAGAAATAATAAAAGTTACAAGAAATATCTCCAAACTGAATGACACATTTATAAATAATCCATGGGTCAAAGAGAAAATCTCAAGAGAAATCAAGAAGTATCATGAACTGAATGAAAATGCAATACACAAAATTGTGGAACAGAGTTAAAGCAATGCTTAGAGAAATAAGTTACAAGAAATATCTCCAAACTGAATGACACATTTATAAATAATCCATGGGTCAAAGAGAAAACCTCAAGAGAAATCAAGAAGTATCACGAACTGAATGAAAATGCAATACACAAAATTGTGGAACAGAGTTAAAGCAATGCTTAGAGAAATTAGCACTAGATATAAAAGGGAATAGTCTCAAATCTAGGATTCCACCTCAAAAACCTAGAAAAAGAAGAGCAAAAATAACCTCAAAGTAACAGAAGAAAGGAAATAACGGTAAGAGAGGAAACCAATAAAATTTAAAACAGAAAGACATAGAGAAAATAAAATGAAACAAAGAACTGTTCCTTTGAAAAGATGTATAACATTGAAAAACCTCTAGGAAGACAGACAAGAAAGGAAGAAAGAAGGAAGGGAGAGATGGGAATGTGGGAGAGAGGGGAAAGAAAGAAGAGAGAAAAACACAAATCACCAATATCAGGAATGAAACAGGGCCTATCTCTATAGATTCTGAAAATATCAGAAGAATAATAAGGAAACACTGCAAACATAAATTTAACAACTAAATGAAATAGACCACTTCCTTGAAAAATACAAGCTACTCAGACAACATGAAACAATAGACCATTTGAATAGCACTATAACTCTTTAGGGAATTAAATTTATAACTTAAAAACTCCTAAAAAGAAATCTCCAAACCCAAATGGTGTCAATGAATAATTCTACCAAATATTTAAAGACAAATTAACACCAATTCTACACAATCTCCTATAGAAAGTTGAAGAGGAAGGCACATTTCCCAATTTATTTTATGAAGCTACTGTAAGCCAGATACTAAATTAGACAAAGACACTACAAAAAAAGAAAGTGGCAGACCAATACCACTGGTGAATATAGATGCAAAAATCCTTAACACAATGTTAGCAGATACAATTAAACAATATATAAAAAGAATTACACACCCTGACCAAATAGGATTTATTCCAGAGATACAAGACTGGTTTAATATTTGAAAATTAATGTTATCTGCCATATTAACTAAGGCTGGAGAGGAAAACTCACATGATTATATCAATCGATGTAGAAAAAGCATTTGACCAAATTTCAACACCCCTTCATGATAAAATTCTCAAAAATAAAAAAACTGAAATAGAGGGGAAATTTCTCCACTTGATAAAGAGCATTTACAAAATACCTACAGCTAACATTATGCTTAAGGAGACTGAATGCTTTCCCCCTAAAATCAGAAAGAGACAAAGATGTCTGCTAACACCACTAATATTCAAAACAATGCTGGAAAGGGAAAATATAAAACTGTCCCTATTTGCAGATGACATGATTATCAACATAGAAAATTTCAAGACATCTACAAAAAAATCCTAGGCTCCACAGGTGAGTTCTGAAAAGTTTCAGTATACAAGATAAACATTCAAGTATTGAATGTATTTCTGTATACTGTAATTGAACACATGGCTGCAGAAATTAAAATTACATCAGATACAACTGCTAAAAAAAGTGAATAGCTATGTGTAAATATGACAAAACATGTACAAGACTTACCCACTGAAAACTACACAATGATGATAAAAGAAATCAAGAAGATCTAAATTAATGGAGAGACATGCCATGTTTATGGATTGAAAGATCCAACATAGTAAAGAAATAAATTCTCTGCAGATTGATATGCATGTTTAATGCAATTCCTATCACAATGCCAGCACAATTTCTTATGAATATAGACAAGACTGTAACATGTACATGAAAAGTCAAAGGAACTAGAATAGCTAAAACAATTTGGGTAAAAAGAAAATAAAGTAAAAAAAAGTTACCCAATTTCAAGACTTATATAGCTACAATAATAAAAACTTTGTGGTATTGGTGGAACAATACATAGATCATAGATCGATGAAACAGAAGAGAGAACCCAGATAGATATATAGTAATATACTCAACTGATTTTTTGGCAAAGATGCAAAAGTTATTCAGTGAAGAAAGAACAGGCTTTTTAACAAATGGTCCTGGAGAAATTGAACTTTCATAAGCAAAAAAAAAAAAAAAAAAATTGACCTAAGTATTAAACCTAGTGCAAAATTTAACTCAAAGTGGATAAATGGATAATAAACAATAGAAAATAGAAAACTAAAACTTTTAGCAAAAGAACAAGCATAAATGGGGCCAGCCCGTGGCTCACTCGGGAGAGTGCAGTGCTGGTGACACCAAGGCCCCGGGTTTGGATCCCATATAGGGATGGCCGGTTTGCTCACTGGGTGAGTGTGGTGCTGACAACATCAGGTCCAGGGTTAAGATCGGTCCAGGGTTAAGATCCCCTTACCGGTCATCTTTAAAAAAAAAAAAAAAAGAACAAGCATAAAATGCTCAAAATATAGAACGAGGCAAAGAGGATTTTTTTCCCCAGCTTCATTGAGGTATATATAATTGACAAATAAAAATTGTATAGGGCCGGCCCGGTGGCACACTGGATAAGTGCGCCGCTTGGGAAGCGCGGCGGTGCTCCCGCCAGAGGGTTCAGATCCCACATACAGACCGGTTCCCGCTCACTGGCTGAGCGAGGCACGGGGGCAACACCGAGGGTTGCGATCCCGTTGCCGGTCCCCGGTCCGGTACGGGGGTGACACTGAGGGTTGCGATCCATTGCCGGACACGGAAAAAGATAAAAGACAAAAAAAAAAAAATTGTATATATTTAAGAGGTACAATATGATGTTTTGATATACATGTATGTTGTGAAATGATTACCAAAATCAAGTGAATTAACATATTCATCACCTCACATAGTTACCATGTGTGTGTGAAGAACATTTAAGATCTACTCCCTTAGCAAATTTCACATATACAATACTGTACTATTACCTCGTAACTGTGCTTCCATTAAACCTCCAGAACTTGTTCATCCTGAATAACTGAAACTTAGTACCCTTTGACCAACATCTTTTCGTTCCCCTCACTGCACAGTCCCTGGCAACCCCACCAATCTACTCTCTGCTTCTATGAGTTTGACCTTTTTAGCATCCACATTCAAGTGAGAGGATGCAGTATGTCTTTTTGTGCCTGGCTTATTTCACTTAGCCTAATGTCTTCAAGGTTCATCCCTGCTGTTGCAAATGACAGAAATTCCTGCTTTTTTAAGGCTGAATAATATTTCATATTCCATTGTGTGTGTGTGTGTGTGTGTGTGTGTGTTTTCTTTATTCATTCACCTATTGATAGATACTTAGGTTGATTCCGTATCTTGGCTGTTGAATAACGATTCAGTAAACATGATAGTACGGATGTCTCTTCTAGACACTGATGTCATTTCCTTTGGATATACATTCAAGACTGGGATTGCTGTATCATATGGCAGTTCTATTTTTAATTTTTTTGTTTGTTTTTGTTTTTGACCGGTAAGGGGATCTCAACCCTCCACACGGTGTGGTCTGCACCACACTCAGCCAGTAAGCGCACTGGCCATCCCTATATAGTATCTGAACCCACGGCCTTGGTGCTACCAGCGCCGCACTCACCTGAGTGAGCCACAGGGCCAGCCCACTATTTTTAACCTTTTGAGGAACCTCTGTATTGTTTTACATAGTGGCTGTGCTCGTTTACATCCCCAGCAACTAAACAAGGGTTCCCTGTTCTCCACATCATCAACATTTACCTTTTGTCTTTCTTGTAACAGGCATTCCAATTGGTATGAGGTGATATCCATTGTGGTTTTGATTTGCATTTCCCTGATGATTAGTAATGTTGAACATTTTTTCATATACCTGTTACTCGTTTGTATATCTTCTTTGAGAAATGTTTATTCAGGTCTTTTGCTCATTTTTTAATTGGGTTATTTGTTTTCTTGCTCTTCAGTTGTTTGAGTTCCTTATATATTTTGGGTATTAATCCTTTATGAGATACATGATTTGCAAATATTTTTCCCATTCCATAGGTTGTCTTGTCGCTCTGTTAATTGTTTCCTTTGCTAGGCAGAAGCTTTTTAGTTTGATGCAGTCCTATTTGCCTGTTTTTGCTTTTGTTGTCTGTACTTTTGGGGTCTTATTAAAAAAAAAGTCATTGCCAGACCAACATCGAGAAGCTTTTTCTTCATGTTTCTTCCACTAGTTTTACAGTTTCAGAAAAAAAAAGTCATTGCCAGACCAACATCGAGAAGCTTTTTCTTCATGTTTCTTCCACTAGTTTTACAGTTTCAGATTTTACTTTAAGTTTTTAATCCATTTTGAGTCAATTTTTTGTATGATGTGAAATCTTATTTCATTTTTATGCATGTGCATATCCAGTTTTCCCAATACCACTTACAGAAGATGCTATTCTTTCCCTGTTGTGTGTTCATGGCACCTTTGTTGACCATATGTGCGTGAATTTATTTCTGGGTTCTCTACTCTGTTCCATTGGTCTATATGTCTGTATTTATGCCAATACTATACTTTTTTGAGTACTGTAATTTGTAGCGTATTTTGAGATTAAGCAGTGTGATGCCTCCAGCTTTTTTCTTCTTGCTCAAGATTGTTTTGGCTATTTGTGGTCTTTTGTGGTTCCATATAAATTTTAGGATTGTTTTCTGTATTTCTGTGAAATGTGCCACTGGAATTTTGATAGGAATTTCATTGAATCTGTAGATGTCTTTGGGTGGTAAGGATATTTTAACAATATTAAATCTTCCAATCCATGAATACTGAATATCTTTCCATTTGTTTATGTCTTCTTCAATTTCTTTCATCAACATTTTATAGTTTCCAGTGTACAAATCTTTCACCCCCTTAGTAACATTTATTTGTAAGTATTTTTATGTTAATAATATAAATGGGATTGTTTTCTAAATGTCCTTTTTTTGTATAAGTTTGTTGTTAACGTATAGAAATGCAACTGATTTTTGTATGTTGATTTTGTATCCTGAAACTTTACTGAATGTGTTTATTAGCTCTAATAGTTTTGGGGTGAGGTCCTTAGGGTTTTCTATATATAAGATCATGTCATCTGCAAGAAGAAACAATTTTACTTTCTTCAATCCAATTTGGATGCCTTTTGTGGCTTTTTCTTGCCTAATTGCTCTGGATAGCATTTCTACTATGCTGAATAGAAGTGGCAAGAGTGGGCATGCTGATCTTAGAGGAAAAGCTTTCAGCATTTCCCTGTTGAGTGTGATGTTAGCTGTGGGCTTTTTACATATGGCCTTTATTGTGTTGAAGTACCTAATTTGTTGCGAGTTCCTAATAGGAAAGGATGTTGAATTTTCTCAAATACTTCTTCTACATCAACTGAGATGATCATATGATTTTATCCTTGATTCTGTTAATGTGGTGTATCACATTTATTGGTCTATGTATATTGAAACATCCTTGCATCCCAAGCATAAATCCCACTTGATCATGGTGTTTGATCCTTTTAATATGCTGTCAAATTCAGCTTGCTAGTATTTTGTTGAGGATTTCTGCACTTACATTCATCAAGGATATTGGCCTGCAGTTTTATTCCTGTGGTGTTCCTCTGTGGCTTTGGTACTGGTATAAAACTGGTCCATAAAAGGATTTTGGAAGTGTTCCTTCCTATTTGTTGTTTTGGAAGAGTTTGAGAATGATTTGCATTTAAATCTTCTTTAAATGTTTGGTAGAATTCACCAGTGAAGTCATATGTCCCTGGGCTTTTCTTTGTTGGGAGGTTTTTGATTACTCACTCAAGGTCTTATGGATCTGTTCAGACTTTTTATTTTTTCTTTATTTAGTCTTGGCATGCCACATGTTTCTAGAAATATATAATTGATATATAATTGTTCGTAGTAGGCTCTTATGATCCTTTGTTTTTCTGTGGTATCAGTGGTAATGTCTTCTGTTTAATTTTTAATTTTATTTATTTGAGTTGTCTCTCCTTTCTTCTTAGTCTAGCTAAAGGTTTGTCAGTTTTTGTTTATCTTTTTGAAAAACCAACTCTTAGTTTCACCAATCTGTTATATTGTTTTTCTAGCCATGTATTCCTGTCTGGTCTTTATTATTTCCTTATTTCTGCTAAATTTGGGCTTAGTTTTTTCTTCTTTTTCTACTTCCTTGAGGTTTAAAGTCAGGTTATTTATTTGAGATTTTTTTTCTTAATGTTAGGGTTTATTATCATTTATAAAGTTTCCTCTTACAACTGTTTTTGCTGCATTCCATAAGTTTTTATATGTCTTGTTTCCATTTTCCTTTGCCTCATATATTTTTTTTATTTTCCTTTTGATTTTTCTTTAACCCATTGGTAGTTCAGGAATGTATTGTTTAACCTCCACACATTTGTGAATTTTCTAATTTTCTTTCCTTTATTGATTTCTAGCTTCATACATTGTGGTTGGAAAAGACACTTTATATGAATTCAACCTTCTCAAGTTTGTTAAGACATGTTTTGTGGTCTAATGTATGATTTGATCTGGAGAATATTCCATGTGTACTAGAAAAGAATGTGTATTCTTGTGCTCTTGGATAGAATGTTCTGTATATGTCTGTTAGGTCCATTTGGTCTCCATTGTTGTTCAATTTTGCTGTTTCCTTATTGATTTTCTCTCTAGATGATCTATCCATTGTTGCAAGTGGGGCTGAAGTCCCCTACTATTATTGGATTGCTGTCTATTTCTCCCTTCAGTTCTGTTAATATTTGCTTTGTTTATTTAGGCATTCTCGTACTGGGTGCATATATCTTTATTCTTGTTACATCCTCTTGATGAATTGACCCCTTTATCATTATATAATGACTTTCTTTGTCTTTTGTGACAGTTTTCAAGTTAAAGTCTGTTTTGTCTGATGTAAGTATAGCCACCCCTCTTCTTTTTTGGTTACCATTTGCATGGAATATCTTTTTCAATCCCTTTGCTTTCAGCCTATGTGTGTCCTTAAAGCTAAAGTGAGTCCCCTAAGGTAGTATAAAGTTGCATCTTTTTTTTTTTTCTTAAATTCATTCAGCCATTTTATGTCTTTTGGTTGTGAATGCAATACACTTACATTTAAAGTAATTATTGACAGGTATGGATTTACTATTGACATTTTGTTTAATTTTTTGTAGTTCCTTTGTTTCTTTCTTCTCTTGCTTTCTTCCATTATAATTTGATATTTTTCTTGTAATGGTATGCTTGATTTCTTTCTCTTTATCTTTTGTGTGTCTGCTAGAGGTTTTCTTACATTCGTGGTCACCATGTTTACACAAAACAGATTTTTTAAGCTGGTAACAACTTAACTTTGCACACAAAAACTACACTTTAACTTCTCATTTTATAGTTATCAGTGTTACAATTTACATGTTTTATATGTTGTGCATTCATGAACAAATTATTGTAGCTAGTTATTTTTAATACATTTGTTTTTTAACTTTTATATTAGATTAAAATGATTTATGCACCACCATCACAGTATAAGAGTATTCTAAATTTGACTGTTTTCTTGCCTTTACAGTGGGTTTATACTTTCATATATTTTTTTGTTACGAACTACCATTCTTTCATTTCAAATTAAAGAACTCCTATTAATATTTTCTGCAAATCAGATCTAGTGGTGATTAACTTCCTCACTTTTGTTTATCTCTCCTTCATTTTTGACAGGCAGCTTTCCCCCATATAGTATTCTTTGCTGGCAGTTTTATTCTTTCATCACTTTAAATGTATCATCCCAAGTTCTCCTGTCCTGCATAGTTTTTGCTAAGAAATCAACTGATAGCCTTGGAGGGGGTGGTGACAGTTGAATCGGGCAGTGCTGGGACTGTGAGCAGGAGCAGGGTGGTTGGGGCTGCGCCGGGACTGCCTTCCCCACTGCCCAGAGCCCCACTTGGCCCTTCCCCTCCACCTGGCGGTGGGCAGTTTCCTGAGGAGCCCTGGCAGCCACAGCTTACAGTTGAACATGAGTCTTCTTATGATTAGTGAGAATGTAAAATTGGCTCGTGACTATGCATTGCTGGGAAACTATGACTCTGTGATGATCTATTATCAGAGAGTTCTTGATCAAATGAACAACTGTCTGTACTCAGTGAAAGATACATAACTCCAGCCGAAATGGAAACAGGTTTCGCAGGAAATAAATGTGGAAGCTAAACATGTTAAGGATATCATGAAAATACTAGAGAGCTTTAAATCAGACAGCACTCCCTTGAAAACTGCATAACATGAGCTTCCAGCTTCTGAGGGAGAAGTCTGGTCCTTGCCTGTGCCTGTTGAATGAAGGCCCTCCCCAGGACCTAGAAAATGCCAGTCTCCTCAGTACAGTGACCCTGAACCACATGGTAGCCATCCAAGTACAACTGGCAGAGTTCACCATCCATCTGCACAAAATCTTCACAATGATAGAGGGAAAGATGTTCGTTGTCATGAAAAGAAAGAACAGGGGCTGGCCCTGTAGCGCACTCGGGAGAGTGTGGCGCTGGGAGTGCAGTGACGCTCCCGCCACGGGTTCAGATCCTATATAGGAACGGCCAGGTGCGTTCACTGGTTGAGCGCGGTGCGGGCGACACCAAGCCAAGGGTTGCGATTCCCTTACCGGTCACGAAAAAGACAAAAAAAAAAAAAAGAAAAAGAAAAAGAAAGAAAGAAACAGAACAAAGGAAGAGAGGAAAAGAATAATAAATTGCCTGCCGCAGTTACAGAACCAGAGACAAATAAATTTGATAGTACCGGATATGATAAGGATTTAGTAGAAGCTTTGGAAATGGATATAATTCCTCAGAATCCCAATGTTATCACTGATTTAGTAGAAGCTAAAAAGTTTCTTAAAGAAGCTGTGGTGTTACCAGTGTGGATGCCAGAATTTTTTAAGGGCATTAGGAGACCATGGAAAGGAGTATTGATGGTTGGCCCACCTGGCACAGGAAAGACCCTCCTTGCTAAAGCAGTAGCCACAGAATGCAAGACAACATTCTTCAATGTTTCTTCATCAACTCTGACTTCTAAATACAGAGGAGAGTCTGAGAAGCTGGTTCATCTTCTGTTTGAAATGGCTCGGTTTTATTCTCCAGCCACCATATTTATCGATGAGATAGATTCCATTTGTAGTCACAGAGGGACTTCTGAAGAGCATGAAGCAAGCAGGAGGGTGAAAGCTGAGCTGCTGGTTCAAATGGATGGTGTTGGAGGTGCTTCTGAAAATGATGACCCTTCCAAAATGGTTATAGTTCTTGCAGCTCCTAATTTTCCCTGGGATATAGATGAGGCTCTAAGACAACTTCTTGAAAAATGAATCTATATTCCTGATGGAGTTTGGATGTGTTGTCCCCTCCAAAACTCATGGAAATTTGATCCCCAATGTGGCAGTGTTGGAAACTGATTGAGTCATGGGGGCAGATCCTTCATGAATGGATTAATGCTCTCCCTGGGGGAGGAGGGATTAATGAGTGAGTTCTCGCTCTATTAGTTCCCACGAGAGCTCGTTGCTTAAAAAAACCCTGGCACCTTCTCTCTCTCTTGCTTCCTCTTGCTATGTGATCTGCTTGTACCCGCTGGCTGCCTGCCACTTTCCACCATGAGTAGAAGCAGCCTGAGGCCCATGCCAGATGCAGCTGTCCCAGAATCGTAAGCCAAATAAACCTCTTTCCTCTATAAATTACCTAGTCTCAGGTGTTTCTGTTATAGCAACACAAAATGGACTAAAACAGGAAATTGATACTGAGGAGTGGCATGTTGCTATACAGATACCTGAAAATGTGGATGCAGCTTTGGTACTGGGTATTGGGCAAAGGTTGGAGGAGTTTGGAGGACTTAGAAGAAGAGAAAAAGACAAGGGAAAGTTTGGAATGCCTTAGAGACTTATGTGGTGGGGAGCAGAATGCTGATAGAAATGTGGACAGTAAAGGCCATGCAGATGATGAGGTCTCAGATAGAAATGAGGAACTTATTGGGAATTGGACAGAAGATCACCCTTGCTACACCATAGCAAGGAAGTTGGCCACATTGTGTCCGTGCCCTTGGACATTGTGGAAGTTGGAACTTAAGAGTTGTGAACCAGAGCATTTGGCCAAAGAAATTTCTAAGCAGCAAAGCATTAAGGACGCTGCATGGCTACTTCTAAAAGCTACGCTGAGTTACGGCAGCAAAGGCATAACATAAAGCCAGAATTTAAAAGGGAAGCAGAGCATAAAGATTTGGAAACTTTGCAGCCTGGCCATGCAGTGAAGAAGCTGAGAGCTAGAGAACAATGCAAGGGTGAAGCAGATAACCTGGTTGCTAAAGACATTATCTTGATGGTGAGGCAGCCAGATGCTAAGAACCAGGACAATGGAAAAAATGCCCTAAAGGCATTTGAGAAGTCTGTAAGGGTGCCCCACCCATCACAGGCCCTGTGGCCTAGTAGGATTGAGTTATCCTGGAGGACAGACCTGGGGTACTGTTGCCCTCGGGATCTTGCTCCCTGCATCCCAGTTGCTCCAGCTGGAGCAGCCCCAAGTTTGGTTTGTGCAGCAGCCCTGGAGAGTAGAGGCCTGAAACCTCAGTGGCGTCCACATTGTGTTAAGTCTGCAGGCCGGCAGGATGTGAGAGCAGTGGAGGTGTTGCATCCTCCACCCAGATTCCAGAGGATGTATGTAAAAGCCTGGGGACCCAGGCAGAGACCTGCCGCAGGGGTGGAGCCACCATAGAGGCCATCTATTAGAGCAACGCAGAGCAGAAATGTGGGGGTCAGTGTTGCAGCAGAGAAACCCTAATAGCACCATGCCTACTGGAGCCGTGAGAGCGGGACTGCCATGGAGACCCCAGACCTGTGGAGCTATGAGAGTGGAACACCAGCCTGGGAGAGGTGAAGTGTGGCCTGAGACCAGGAAAGCCATAGGAGTGGAGCTGCCCAAGGACTTGGAGACCCAACCCCCACACCGTGTGCAGAGGCAATTGAACATGGAATCAAGATACCTGATTTGCCAGTCTTGAGATTTAATGCCTACCCTGCTGGGTTTTGGATTTGTTTGGGACCTGTTTTTCCTTTCTCTGGCCTATTCCTCCCTTTTGGAATGGGAATGTATACCCAGTGCCTGTTCTACCACTGTATCTTGGCAGTAGATAAATTTGGTTTTGACTTTTACAGGTTCACGAAATCAACTGATAGTCTTGAAATAGGTTGAAAGTTACCTTGAATGTAATGAATCACTTGTCTCAATGCTTTCAAAATTCTCTCTTTGTTTTTGATTTTTGAGAATTTTATTATAACGTGTCTTGGTGATGATCTCTTTAATTTAATATATTCAGTGTTCTTTGGGCTACATTGATCTTGATGTTCACTTCTCTCTCCAAGTTTGAAAAAATTTCTGTCATTTCTTTTTAAGTCAACTCTCTTCCCCTTCTTCTTTTCTACTCCTTCTGGGATTTCCATAATGCTTTTTTTTCTTTTTCTTTTTCTTTTTTTTTTTGCTTTTTTCTTTTTGCTTCCCTTGATGGTGTCCCATAAGTCACATAAGCTTTCTTCACTATTTTTTTTTCTTTTTTCTTTTTGTTTTTCTGACTGGGTAATTTCAAATGGGCTATCTTTAAGCTTTTTTTTTTTGCTTCCCTTGATGGTGTCCCATAAGTCACATAAGCTTTCTTCACTATTTTTTTTTTCTTTTTTCTTTTTGTTTTTCTGACTGGGTAATTTCAAATGGGCTATCTTTAAGTTTGCTGATTCTTTCTTCTGCTTGATCAAATATGCTCTTCAAGCTTCTAAAGAATTTTTTAGTCCAGTGCATCTGGAGTTCTTCAGCTCCAGAATTTTTGTTTGGTTCTTTTTTTATAGTTTCTATCTCTTTGTTGAACTTCTAATTTTGTTCATGAATTGTTTTTCAGATTTTGTTTGTTTCTGTTTTCTCTGGTTGCTCACTGAATTTCTTTAAAATGATTTGTTTTAATTTTTGTCAAGCAGTTCAGAGATCTCCATTTCTTTAGTGTCAGTTAATGGAGATTTATTTTGGTTTTGGGCACTGTTATATTTCCATGATTATTTATTATACCTGTGCCTTGTGTTCATGTTTGTGTTTTTAAAGAAATAGGCATCTTTTTCAAACTTTACAAACTGGCTTCATTTGGGAATGCCCTTTACCAGTCATCCTATCCAGAGATTTTGGGTGAGCCATCTCGTAGGCCCACAGGTGGGCTTACTTCTGGAATCCTTAGGCAGACCGGTACGGTGCCTATATCAGCAGATAGGTGAGCAGGCCTGGTTCCTGTATCCACAGGGGCAGACCTAACACCTGGGTTCACAGGTGTGAGCCAGGTGGCTGGGTTCATAAAATGGGCCTGGGGTCTGAGTCTGCAAGTACTCTCCTGGTTCTGGGGTGGGCCTGGCACCTGGATCTATGGAAATGGGCCTGGTCCTGAGTTTGCGTAGACCAGCCAGGAGCTTGGGGCCACTGGAAATGTTCTGACACTGGGAGGGGCATGACAGCTGGTCCACATGGGTTGGCCTGGAGCCTATGTCTTTGAGAGCTGGCCTGGTGAGGGGCTCACAGGGGCAGATCTGGTGCAGGGGTTTACAGGAAAGTGAGGTGCTCACTTCACTCTCCTTTTCTCTCATGGAGGAGATCTCTCTCCACACTGTACTGCCTGGGCTTGGGGCAGGGGTGACATGAGTATGGTGAAACTGTCCTTTTTGCCCTCTTCAATGCTTCATTTATTTATTTCTTAGCTCCACCCATGTGCTGTAACCTCTCATCTGAACTCCTTAGCCCTTATGAAAGGATTTTTGTGTGTAGACAGTTATTCAATTGGACATTAGGTGAGGAAATGAGTACTGGAAAGTCCTATTCTATCATCTTGCTGATATCATCCTCCCCTGGAAAAGAGTTCTTACCTTTGACACAAAAAGCATAATCAATGAAAAAAATGTTGATACATTGGATTTCACAAAACTAAAAACTTTTGCTCTATGAAAGACCATGTCAGGAAGATGAGAAGACAAGCTACAGAGTGGGAGAAAAGATTTTCAAAATGTATCAGGCAAAGGATGGGTATCTTGAATACATAAAGAACTGTCAAAATCCAACAGAAAAGAACATGCTATCTAAAACATGGGGAAATGATATCAAGAGACATTTCACTGAAGAAGATATACACATGGCAAATAAGCTCATGAAAAGATGTTCCACATTATTAGCCATCAGAAAAATGCAAATTAAAACCACAATGAGATATTGCTACACACAATGAGATATCACTACAGAATGACTAAAATGAAATTTAGTGACAATGCCAAATGCTGGTGAGGATATGGAGAAACTGGATTACTTATTCATTGCTGGTGGAATTGTGGCACATAGGAGATTATAGACCAAATACCCCAAGAACAGCTGCTTTAGAAATAAACTATATTCCTTGAAAAACAAAAGCACGTACATAGTTGTATTTCTCTGAAACTATTGCTCCTAAGTATAGTCTTAACAATTTGTATTCATAATAACATTTTTATTGAAGTAGCTCTATCTCACAGAAAACCAGAGGTGGATAATTGTGAACTGTATGTCATACACTGGCATTTTAGCATACTAGCAGAGCTCATGAATACACATAACACAATTTTCTAAAGCTACACGTATCCTTATATAGCTTCTCAAAGTGGCAAGAATAAGCACATTCGTTAACAGACAAAGAAATAGCCTCTTTGTAGCATTTAAAATACAAAGCAAAAACATATAAACTGAAAAATTATTCTTTGTATTGATATTTCAGTGTTGTATCTCACTTAAAAATGATCTAGGCAACAAATATCTAAAAATTAATTTAGTATAAGTCCAAGTTTCTAAGTTACCTAAAGAAATTATCTTCAAGCTGACGTGCTATAAAATGAAACTACTGTTGAAAATCAGAATAATAATTCAATCTAGCTAAATAGAAATTCATATTTTTTATAGTCTTAAACATAAAGTAGAAACAATGTTAGCTTGTTTCATCAATAAATCAGTATAAATTTAGGAAAACCATTCTCAAACAGGATTAATAGAGGATTACATTATACTTAACACTGATAGAGAAGATGTAGCTGGTTTTATTAATCCAAAAATATTAAATTAGTCTTGTTTGCCAAAGATTCACCTAAATTCCATGAGTTTGGCTTCTTAAAATGTTACTTTTTGGTTTCAGTAAGATTTTTTTTTTCCTTTTAGATTCTAGCACATTTAAAGTATTAAAAGTTCATTATTTTCTGGGAATTTAGGAATCTTCAATCCATGTAAGTGCTTATTTACCTCTATCAGCCAGTCATTACAGACCTTTTTAATTTAAAAGTTTACAGTCTAATTTGTCATTAACATCCTTAGATGGAAAAATAGTACATTAATTTTTTACAAGCATTAAAAGTAAAGGTTTTTCTGAATTATAGACACATATACTGAGAAACAGAGAGTATTTAGAGTTCTAATTCTAAAATTTAGCAGTGGGTCAAGAGTAAACACAGTATCACTATAAATCATCAGTCCATATCCTAAAGAGTTGTTCTCCTTCCTTATAGGCAGAAAATTCTTAGTTGACCTGAGCTCTAAATAGATAAATAGAAAAACACTAACAAATCCAATACCCTGTTGTCTCTCACCCAGCAGAGAATAGATCTCGGTAAGCCACTAATTCTTCTAAGAGGTCACCAAACTCTCAGACAGTCATTGCTGCCACCATTGGGAAATAATTTGTCAGTTGTAAAAGAACCAAAAACAAAACACAAAATTAGTAGAGAGGAGAATTAAAAATAAAAAACAACATAAGCAAATTTTATTGCTGCTGTGGGTTCACCTTTGGGAGCCAAGAAAAGACATACTGGGCTTAAACTACCCATGAGGTGCACTTCTCTAGTGCCAAAGTTTACCTGGTCCAGTTAAGTGTATCCATTAGACATCCTGGTAGAAGACCTCCAAAACTGTTATAAGAAATTCTTCAAAAAAGTAAAATCAGAAGACTGCATTGCTTTCCTCTAATAAGTGAAACAAAAAAGTAAAATCATAATTTTCATACATAGTTAAAAGAGCATGTTAAAGATTTTGTTTCACTTATTAGAGGAAAGCAATGCAGTCTTACAACAATTAAAAAGGTAAACACACATATACCCCACAAATTTATATGGGATAAAGGAATGTGGAAATGGATGTGCAAATGAAGGTAAAACCAGCTTCTTCCATAGTGGGGGAAGAAAATCAATTTACCTTCTACTGAATAGAATAGCATTTGTGTATTTATAGACAAGAATTATTTTCTACTTGTATCAGTCACGTACAATTTATAGTGTTGTAAAATAGCTCCCATAGAGTCAGAAAACCCAGAAGGTTGTCTCCTTGAGTCAAGACAATTTATGATTTTCTATTGACACACATATTTACCCCTACACTTTTTTGTCCTGGTTTTATCGTAAATAATTCTCATGTGGACTATAAAGTAGCCGCCTGACTGGTTTGTCTTTATTTTACACTAAAGGGAAGGACTAAAATTCAACCCAAGTCCATGCTGGTAATATATTGCAGCATATATATTTTTCATTCTCTTGGATTTCTCTAGAATGGCTTACTTTGCTTTCTTTTGATTTCTCTGCTCCCAAATAAATGTGTGTACTCTGTCCCAACTCCAACTGACCTAGACTTTCAGTGTTTCAATTCCAAATTCCTAAAGTCTCACGACAGATTAGCTCAGTTTAGATTAGGTGCCCATTCCAGATTCATTACATGTGAATAGGGATCTGGCCACTGGATAAAAACATTGCTACCTAGGCCCACCTCTTGCGAAGAAGCTGAGAATAGAGGCCGGTTCTCTTGGAAATAAAAACAGGTGGGGCCAGCCCGTGGCTCACTTGGGAGAGCGTGGTGCTGACAACACCAAGTAAAGGGTTAAGGTTAAGATCCCCTTACCAGTCATCTTTATATAGGGGAAAAAAAAGAGAAATAAGAGCAGGTGGGTACAAAGCATTGACTGACATATCTAGCATATATTTATGGTCGATTTATGTCACAGAAAGTAAGCTACGTTTTACAGAAGCATCTACTAATGTTCCCATTCGAGGACTATGCTCCTTTTAATTTTCATTCATGGTTCAATTTTCATCAAAGTTGCCAATTCTAAGCTCAATTGCACTTGGAATTTAGTTATTCAGTTAAAACATATTTGAAATGTGTTTTTGTGAGAGCTGGAGATTAATTTTAGCCTTTTGAAAATTTGATTCTTACACTTTTAGATACGTAGTTATTATTCTATAACAGTTCATTATGAAAGAAAATATGAACTTAATATATTAAAATTCTATTGCCAATTCTAAGCTCAATTGCACTTGAAATTTAGTTATTCAGTTAAAACATATTTGAAATGTGCTTTTGTGAGAGCTGGAGATTAATTTTAGCCTTTTGAAAATTTGATTCTTACACTTTTAGATACATAGTTATTATTCTATAACAGTTCATTATGAAAGAAAATATGAACTTAATATATTAAAATTCTAAAAATTCTTTTCAGTTTCTAATTTATCTCGAGGTATATGTTCTTCATAAGTGGTGAACTTAATCTTCTGTTTCTGGTAAATGCCCCATTGGACGTGTAAGGGGGAAACCCTGTGACACTGTTACCAGTCAGGGGACCCACTGAGTTGCATTCTTAAGAAAAGAGCACAACTTTTGGTTTTGTCCTAGGGACACAGGCCACTTCAAGCCCAGTTAGTGGAAAGAAGTGGAGATTTTGTAAGTCTCACATTCAGTCATAAAAGAGAAGGAGGAAGGTCAAAGGACGTTCCATTTACTATTCTGTAAGAGAATCGGGAATTATAAAACAGGAACCTTGACAATAAGAACTTTGTAAGACTTTGTAACCTTTGCATCTTGCTCTTTTTTTTTTTTTTTTTCCTTTTTTGTCTTTTTTTTCG
>NW_007729645.1:204438-205432 GCF_000696425.1 Galeopterus variegatus | reverse complement strand
AGCAGAGCTCTAAGAAAGTTTTGGCCAGGCTGATGAGGCATCTTTAACCCAAAGTCTCCCATTAGATAAGTTCCACATCCCACAAGAATGTCCTATGCTGCTGACTCTAGGAGCAGCCCAGGAGAAGTATGTTCTAAGCACAAACACTGGGTGAGTTGGGAATGGGGATGAGAGGATGGAGGGATGGGGAGGTGGATTTAGATGGGCTGCAGCTGGGGATGCCATAACAGATCTCAGTGTCATAGCTTCAGGGCTTCCACAAGCATATATAGACATTTTATGGAAAGAGAAAGAAGTGTACTTTCAATACGTTTGTCTTCTAATTTCAATTAACTAATTTCAACCAATTTTATACACACACACCCACACACAACACTGCACAACCTTCAGGGTAGAAAAATAAAGCATTAACATCATCAAACCCTGATTTTGTACTCACAAAGATCCTAGGTAGTCAGATGGAATTTAGTTGAAAGAAGACTTGGACTATGATGATGACAATGATGACGATGATGATGATAACTAAAGTTTGTTAGTTGCATATAATGTACAAACTAAAGTTCATTAGTTGTAAAGTTTGTCCGGGTGTTTTACATGTGTTGTCTTATTTGGCCCTCACATTAGCCCTTGTGAAGTTGGTAATATTTGTCACCATTTTGCAGAGAGAGAAATAGATACGGAAGGTAGAGTGGCTTGCCTAGCATTGTACAGCCAATATGTGATATGGCAGATTAATTAGGTCAAATTACTTAAGAGTAAAAGATGAAACTTACAGCTCAGGACTTGAGGCTTTTTAAGAGTGAGGATAAATGGAAGTCAGCCAAATGAGAACAAATAGAGGCTATTTATTCAGAGTTTTCTGTACCAGAGGAGTTATCCACCATCATTTGCTCTTGGCAAATTGGGAGTTGGAAAAGCTTTATAGTGGTATGCTCTGATTAGAGATTGTTGGCAAAGAGAAGCTGTAGGTGGTCTAAGTAGAAGCAGGACATCT
>NW_007729645.1:200936-202628 GCF_000696425.1 Galeopterus variegatus | reverse complement strand
GGAGACAGAGACTCAAATTTTTTTCTGCATGGAGCAGATGCCCAAGAGTCCAAAAAATCAATTTATTTTTAAAATTTCTGCTCTATAGATAAATATGTGCCTGTCACCTGTTCAGACAAAATAGTAAATGTTTGGTTAAAATACATTTACTATTCATAATTATAAGTTTCATCAACTCCCAGGGTAAACCATAGTTCTTACATATGCTGAAATAAAATTTTATTGACACTATATCAAAATATTAAGTAACTTACTTTCTATTTTACATGTAATTTTGTTTAAGTAAAGATTACTATCTTAGGCTAAATAGGAGAAGTTAAGCATATGGCTGGGAGTCACCAATTTTTTAAGTCTTGGAGGAGAAAATAATATAGTATAATGGCTTTTATTAGTTTGAAGGTTTGCCCTGTGTCTGTGGCTTCTGTGGTTTTACAGATGGGGAACACGGGAGGGCTGGAATTTAGGACTGTCCCTTCCCCTTCTTTAGTGAAGGATGGAAGGATGTTAAATGACCAGTATTAAAGAGAGAAAAAAACCTCTTTTCATTTCATTAATGAGGTATTAGTACAGATTAGAGCTCTTCCATCAGGAGCCTGAAAGAGGAATGGGGCTCTGGAGCCAGACTGTGCCTCCCCACTGAGGGATGGAGCTCCAAGCAGATTTATTGTCCCAGTTCCATGCCACATAATTAGAAGGGACATGAAATAGAAGCTGTGTTCCCAGCTCTTTAGTGAGGGAAAAAATTAAGCACCAGAAAGAGGAGGGGGAAAATATAGGCTCAGAATAGAGATTGCTGAAAACCAAGCACCTCCATGGAGGCATGTCAACTCTGCTCCAAGGTAGAGTGTAGAGGAGACCCAGGGGTCCTGGCCTCACCCTGGGAGATAGGCAGTCCATCATGAAATGACTGTTAAAGCAGTCTAAAGAAAACATGGAGAATTCAGGCCTGGAGTCTCCTTGGCTGGATGGGGCATGCTAATTGGGTGTGCTCAGTAAAGTCCTCTAGAATTACCAGCTCCCAGGCAAGAGTGACTCTAAATTACCTGGGAATCACCCGGGCCCACGCACCCCAGAAACTCAGGCAGTTTAAAATATAAATAATCAGCCTTACTCGGTACCAAAAGGAAAGTCAAATGCCTGATGGGCTGGATTAAATCGTGAAAAAACCACCCCCCACACTTGGGGATATTATTGGATGCTATCCACCTTGGCACACAAAAGAATGTAACTTTGTGTTTCGTCTCTATAACGACCTTGCAGTTATCATAGAATTCAAAATCAAGAGCACCGGTTTTAATCCTTACNTACTGCATGTTATCCTCCAACAACCATTCTCCAGTACTCTTTCATTTTAGCCAGGTATGTGACCATCCTGAATAAAGACTTCATTTCCCATCCTCCCTTGCAGCCAGGCATGGCCATGTGATTGAAGGGTGAATATAACTTCTCATGCTTCACTAACTTGAGAAATAAACTTCTATCTATGTAAGACACTGTTATTTTGAGCCCCAGCCACACACCACTAAACTAGATTAAATAATACAATGTTTAATTTTTCTCCTTTGCACAATTCTGGCCTCGAGACTGTGATTTTTCAAAACTAATTGAGATGAAGAGGAAAAAAACTGTTTGGAGACAGAGACTCAAATTTTTTTCTGCATGGAGCAGATGCCCAAGAGTCCAAAAAATCAA
>NW_007729645.1:164911-199605 GCF_000696425.1 Galeopterus variegatus | reverse complement strand
TGTATCTTATATTAGTGTTTATGGAACCTAAACAATGTTTTAAAAATACACCCACCAAACTTATTCAACTTAAATTGTTTTTAGATCAGATATTTTGAAAAGTCTCGAATGAGTACTAATTTGGTTATATATGCTAACTACCTTGTCTTTTAACAGTTGAGCCAATAGAATAATAAGATAATAAATATCTGGATTTATTAAAGACCTTTTAAAAAAATTTGAAGTTCAACAGCAATGCCACTCCTAATAAAAGATAAATGAGGACACCAGTGTCAATAAAAATAGAGTTAAATGAGAATTCAAGGCAAAACTTCAAATTTAGTATTTGCCTTTTAGCTATTTCATTGCTATTTTAGGTTAATCATATGGAATTCTGTCTAAAGCATTGCTATGGCCAGAATGTTTGTATTCTCCACCACCACCACCCCGCCCGAGAATTCATATGTTGAAACTTAATCCCCAGTGCAGTGGTGATGGGAGGTAGACATCTGGGAGATGATTAGGTCCTAAGGGCAGAGCTGCCATAAATGGGATTAGTGGCCTTGTATAAGAGGCCAGAGAGATCCTATTTGCCCATTCCACCATCTGAGGACACATAGAAGCCACCATTTATGACGAATAGGCTCTTGCCAGAAACAGAATCTGCTGGCACCTTGATCTTGAACTTCCCAGCCTCCAGAACTGTAAGCAATAAATTTCTGTTGTTTATAAATTACCCAGTCTAAGTTATTTTGTTATAGCAGCCTGAATGGACTAAGGCAAGTATTTTCTATTTTTGAATTCTCCAGTGTGCTCTATGGGGAGATAAAAATTTCTTTTCTGTTTTAAGGTATGATACTGTCTTTATATGCTAACAGGAAGCAATACATTGACCAATATGTTGTAAATCTGATTTCAGGATAATTTGGATTAAAAGTAGAAAGCATAAAAGACCTTGGCTGATTCTGGGGCTAAGGTGGCAACCTTTTTCTCCCCTCTCTCAACTCCATTTTCTTGTTAAAAATTATAGGATGAAGGATGGGCAGTCAATATTAAAAAGATGCATGGCAGAAAGGCTAAATACATGCCGTGTATGAGAATGACTGGGAGACAGAGGAGTTGATCTTGTTGACAGCAATTTAAATACTTTTAATTACATTTATCTGTGTTATGCTGAGTAAATATTTCTTTTTTTAAAATGTAATTTAAATGTATTGATTGTACCTATTTACAGGGTACAGAGTTATATTTCAATATATGTATACAATGTGTAGTGATCAAATCAGAGTGGTTAGCAAATTCATCATCACAGATAATTTTTATTAGAATAGGTAAAACTCAAAATAGGAAATATACTCAAAGACATAATTGCAACTAAATCATGAATTTTTATGAGTTTTCATGTTTTCCCTAACTCTGCTTTTACCTCAAGGGGGATAAGAAAATAACATTTAAAAAAGTGATGTTTTAGATTGATGAAACAGCTTTTGGAAAAAAGATATAGAATGCTTAAAAAAGGAAGAGATTAATTTCAATGGAACATAACACTGGTATGTCATTGATGAAATAGATTAAGAATTTATCTTCTACTTTCGTGGCAACTGTAATTGAAGAGTATAAAGAAAAACTCCAAGAGGAAAAAAAAAAAAACAACAAAGCTCGCAGATGCTAATAATCTTCCTAGGTAATGGCCAAGTAATTTGAATGTTAAAAAACAGTATGCTCTTGCAAATTATCCACTTTAAGTAGGAAATTTTAACTTTTCAAAGAATAGTTCAGAGTGGGGCTTTTCAGAAACTTATTGTAGATAAATTCTTCCTACTGATGATGGGACCAAGCAGGAAAAAACTTCATTTTTATTACTTTATTTTACCTTAGAGGATTGTGGATTTTGTCTGTATTGCAGAATCTTTGGGAAAGGAAAAAAAAGCATCTGAAGTATAAAAATGAACATAAAGATTAGTAGATTTTATATTATATTCTTAGTAAACATGAACTGAAATGATTCAAAATTAATATAAAATTTAATGTCTTTGCAGCAAACAGAGATTATACCAGTGTGATATCGTCAAGCACATAACATACAAGTTGTAGTTTTTGGCAAGGCTATATTTAACATTCGACGATAATACAATAAACATTTGAGTGAGATGCTGCAATTTTTCTTCATACGCAGATACCTTAGCAAAAATTGATAATGTTATGGTATGCATTACACAGAATACAAACATCAACATACAATATAGGGAGTGAAGTACAAAAACAATTTAAATTATAGCAACTGTGATATATAAAATTATTTTGAATGAAGTAAGACATGCTAAATATTATCTATTTTTAAGATTCAATTCTAGATGTAAATCATGTGAAATAGTTAAAAATTATTGTTAGATCTGTGGATTTAAAAAATATAGACATTTCTTTTTTGAATGGTTTTGCACCAGTAGAAGACATAACTGAGGAAGGATTATGCACATTTTAGGAGACACTTTAAACAAATTGTAATGTTATCCAAAATAAGTTGAGATGTCGGGAATATGACAATGCCACATGTATTTGTGGCAAACATAACACTGCAAAAGAAGACCCTCTGAAAACATTCTACGGCATTCTATATTCTTTGTTCTATCCAGTCTTTAAACTTGGTAATGGATGAAGTAGAAGAACCTCTTTTGACACACTGAATTATGCATCAAATAATATATATCATGCAATAATTATACAATTACTTCTTGGTTTCGACAACATGTTGTCATGTATCAAAAACACAGTTACTACACAAATTTGAAACTATCGTCGGTACCCTGTGGGACAGTTGATATGATATCACCAGGCTACTAACAACTCAATTATAGGTAGTAAGCAATCTTTTGTAGAAATTATTGATAATATCAATAAAGATGTGGATTCTAGAACTCAAGATATGGATAAATTAAAGACACCCACTTTAAATTATTTTCTTAGGACTAATTTGGCATAATATTTTAAGTCAAAATAATGGTGTAATTAAAATGATGCAGAACTAAGTTCAATGTAAATAATGCTCTTGAAAGCATCAAAGGAATTAAGATATTCTATAAAATGATATTTTAAAAAGCATATGTTATTGTGCTTGCTTTGGCAATATGTATATTAAAATTGTTATGATACAGATTTGTTTAATGAGTATAGAGTTTTGGATTTGCATGATGAAAAAGTTCCAGTGATCTGTTTTATAATAATGTGAATATGCTTAATACTATTGAACTATACTCTTAAAAATAGCTAATACGGTAAATTTTGTTATGTGTATGTTTTTTTACCATATTAAAAAAAGCATGTGTTATTAATTCTAAACTAAGTCTCTTGATGTTGATGCCAGTCTTTTCAGCATAAAAAATCTAGAAGAGTAAGAAGTCTCAATTTGGCTGCAAATGTCACAATCAAGCCATCTTTGATCCAACGTCAAATAACACATTTACTTTCTTTGTTTCTACATTAGATACACACTATTATCATTAAAAGAAAAATTGTGATGATAATTTCCTAGTGTATACATATGTCAAAAGTCATTGATTTATACACTTTAAATATGTGCAGTTTTATATATACCGATCATATCTCAATAAAACTGTTTTATTTTTTCAAAATATGAAAAGCTTATAATACTGAAATACCAAGGCTTTTCTAGGTCAGTGCTTCTCAAACTTCAGTGTACACATGAATTACCTAAGGAATCATATTAAAAAGTAGATTCTGATTCCATAAATGTGATAGCAATGGTTCATTGATATATGAGTATCTGAAAACCTTGAGTTATTTTCTATAATCAGTATGAATCCTATTAAATTATTATAATACATTTATGGAAATACTTTACTGAACACATTTGTAAATTCTTTTGGAGCTCTCAAAAATATTTTTCTTTTCCACTAGATCTGCCAATTTTACACTCTCAAAATTAAAAAAAAAAATTTAAACCACTAAGGTCTACAATGTTATAAGAAAGACTGTCAAGTCTCATGAGTATTTCTGAAGAAAAGATATTAGAGTAAGTAAGCACTGAAATAGTCATAAAGAAATTTATTTCTATGCTTTGTAACAGTATTATTTAAAAAATTGATTACTTCATAGTGGCTTTGAGTTCCTGATTATTATGATTAATTTTTTAAAACCAATTATTTCATGATGACTTTGAGTTCCCAATTATTTTGATTACACTTTTAAACTTTCTATCATTTCATGTAAAAACTTGATATATAATTTCTTCAGAAGATTTTATATTGACTTTACATATGACATTTTTATAATTGTCATTGAAAAATAAATAATATATCAACATACAATTTATTTTTACTCCTAGGTGCCCCTAGGTGCCAATGGATAAGAGCAGCTCTGCATGTAAGGTGCAAGGAAATAGGTGATGAGCGAATTGGATTTTACTCTAAAGGCTGTGGGAACCTCTGAGGGATATTAAGCAAGCGAGTTATGTGATCAGATGTGTAACAGAGAAGGATTCATTTGGCAGCAGTGAGGATGAGGGGAATAGAGATGGTGGATCCAGAAGGCACCTGAGAGATGGTGTGGATCTAAATAGAGGAGAGAGCAGCCTGGAGGTTACCAGTAGTAATCCAGATGGGAAAAAGACACTGGAGCAAACTAAGGCAGTAGCAGAAGAAAAGACAGAAGAGGATGGATATGAGCAATGGAGGAACATTTATTGTCTGAGCAGAGAGAAGACACTGAGGTCATAAAAATTTATTAGTAAGAATCTTTCATAATCAAAATATATTGCAAAACATACATTGATACATATGAGTGTGTCATTAATATATTTCTACTCCTGAATATATTTTCTGTCTTGCCCACCTCCCTGCCCATCAGTCTGACCCTCTGTCTGGGATCAGGGGCCCAGGCTTGCTATGTGCTTCCCAGACCCCTCTCCAACTTTCCTCCATCTTCTCTGCTCTCACATCCTTCAGCTACAAAAACAAGGAATCAGATCAGGAGTGAACTGCACATTCCTTAAAAGCTGTTATGAAGATGAAGTAAAACTACTCAACTAAAACGTCGCAGGAAATCATCAAAAGCTGTTAAATCTATCCCATCCAATGTGCGATATACTTGTAAACTTTATTAATAGTCATAAGAATTAAGTAAATCCTGACAATTGTTCATTTGCTGAATTGGCCTGATTCCATAAGATCTAGGGTGAAAACTTAGAAGTAGCTGAAGTAGGTGGAAGGAAAGGTCCCTGGAGTTCAAGGAAAGGAGAGAGGCTAGTGTGCTGCGTGCCTTGGCTGGAAGGATATTAGAGTCACTCAGAAAGTTGAAAGGAATGGAGAAGAGTCGAAGGCATTGAGCCATGGGAGTTGAGAGTGAGTGGTCTCTAAATGAGAGCGAGTAAACAGGAGTCACTGGGCTCCAGCGACGAGGAGGGTGTTGTTGTCTTAAACTTCTGTAGCTGGGATTTCGCAAGCAGGAAAGAGAACTTGTTTGAAGCAGTATTGGAAGAGGAAGGAGGTGACTCACTTCCTGCTCTTTAGGTCTGGGGTATGACAGGAAAATGTCCCATTTACAAGAGTTTGGAAATGGTATCTCAGGGGGAACCCCACGTTCAGTCAAATCAATTTGGGAATAAAGTCAAGATAAAGCTTCTCGCAGATGCAGAGGAAAGGCTCAAGGGAGGGGAAGAGATGGGAGACTGTGGCAGCTGATGGAATGATCATTTTGAGGGTGAAAAACGGAGATGATAGATGACAAGACCTCAGGTGAATTGAGGGTGTGAGGAGTCCTTAGGTGCTGTGGGAGCCACTGTAGTTGGTGGTGGTGTTGGCGATCGGCAAATTGAAGTCCTTTTGTTGTGAGCTTTTGGGAGATCATTTCAGCTCAGATTTCCATCTCTGCAACTGTAAAAAGAAGGGCAATTGAATGTCTGCAGCAACAATTTTCACAATAGCCTAAAAGTAGAGACAATCCAAATGTCCATCAATGGATGAATGGGTCATTAAAATATAGTACATTTATACAATGGAATATTGTCCAGCAATTTTAAAAAAGGCAGTACTGATACATGCTACAATATGAATGAACTTTGTACACATTATGCTAAATGAAAGAAGCGAGTCACAAAAGCCATGCCACATCTTTTATGATTGCATTTGTATTAAATATCCAGAAAAGAGAAATCTATAGAGAATAAAAGTAGGTTAGTGGTTGCCTGGTGTGGGGAGTAGGGTTGGAGGAATGGGTAGTGATGGCTTATAGGTATGGAGTTTCTTTTGGGGCTGAAATTAATTGTGGTGATAGTTGCACAACTCTACCGATATAGTAAAAATGAGTTGTGTAATTTAAATGGGCCAATTGTATTGTATATGAATTATAGATGGCCCTCCATATCTGTGGGTTCCATGTCTGTGGATTGAACCAACCTCACATGGAAAATATTCAGGACAAAACCCAAACAATAAAAAATAACTGGGTTCCATGTCTGTGGATTGAACCAACCTCACATGGAAAATATTCAGGACAAAACCCAAAAAATAAAAAATATTGAACCAACCTCACATGGAAAATATTCAGGACAAAACCCAAACAATAAAAAATAACAATACGACAATAAAAAAGAGAATACAAATAAAAATTCAGTATAACAACTGCTTAGGGCCGGCCCGGTGGCGCACTGCTACAGTGCGCCGCTTGGGAGCGTGTGTGGCGCACTGCTACAGTGCGCCGCTTGGGAGCGTGGCGGCGCTCCTGCCGAAGGTTCGGATCCCACATGCAGACCATCCGCTCACTGGCTGAGTGAGGTGTGGGCGCAACACCGAGGGTTGCGATCCCATTGTCGGTCACGAAAAAAGACAAAAAGGAAAGAAAAAAAAAACTGCTTAAATAGCGTTTATGTTGTATTAGGTATCATAAGTAATCTATAGATGATTTAAAGTATGTGAGAGGATGTGTGCAGTTTATACAGGCAAATACTATGCCATTGTATATCAGGGATTTAGGTATATCCATGGGTGTCCTGGAACCAATCCCCCACTGATTCTGAGGGAGGACCGTATATATCAATAGGAAATTAGAACAATAACTCCTGTTCTAATCAGATAAAATATTATGGATGTGAGAATGCTCTGGAGATCAAAAAATACAAAATATGCATGAGATCACTAAAGCAAGTGCGGGAACACCTTCTTTTGAGGATTTAAAGAAAAAAACTAATACTTTGGGGCTGGTCATAACTGACTTATTGAAGGCATGGGGACAGACTACGAGGGATTTAGGTATATCCATGGGTGTCCTGGAACCAATCCCCCACTGATTCTGAGGGAGGACAGTATATATCAATAGGAAATTAGAACAATAACTCCTGTTCTAATCAGATAAAATATTATGGATGTGAAAATGCTCTGGAGATCAAAAAATACAAAATATGCATGAGATCACTAAAGCAAGTGCGGGAACACCTTCTTTTGAGGATTTAAAGAAAAGAACTAATACTTTGGGGCTGGTCATAACTGACTTATTGAAGGCATGGGGACAGACTACGTGTAAAAGTTCAAGGAACTTTTACAATTGTAATTCCGTGAAAGAATATTCATAGAAATTTGTTCCGCCTTTTGTCAGACTTCCCTTGAAAATTCAGTTTCTTACACAAGAGGGCACTGTCCACCAAGTAATGACTTAATCATACCCGCTGGAGAAAAAAGCAAATATAATCCCGGGGAAAAAACAAAGGAACAGCAAGGGCAACCTAAATTTAAAAGTCCCATTAGTATATAAGAACTAATATATATGAATTCGTTGATGAGTGCACAACATATCTCTGAAACGATACATAACATGGACATGGGAGGGGGTACTTTTTGTTGTACAATATTTTATGCTTTTTATGTTTTGAACCATGTGGTTTTATTGTTTATTCAAAACATATAGAAAAAAATACCATACAAGAAAAATTATTTTCTGATCTTATTTAGACTAATATATGAAATTAAAAAGAGGGATGTGGAGAACACATGGAAAATAGAAAGATTATTCAAATCTGTTTTTAAAAATGATTGCCAATTCATACTAATAGCTTTGTTTTTGTTATTTATTCTTCTAATGAATTTAAGGATTTCCCCATGAGTTACGTATCTTTCCCTTTCTTTCCCTCCCTCCCTTCTTTTCTTAAAGATAATTTAATTATTCAATTATTTTTCAACTTTCTACTCTCAAACTTCAATAGAAAGGTTGAAAGAACAGTACAATAAGTATTCACCACCTTGATTGAACAGTTAACATTTCCCTTTATTGGTTTAAATCTGACTCTCTACATTTCTGTGTATGTGTGCATTTTTTTCAGATATTATTTTCAGGTTTTCTAACCCTGAATATTTCAACATTCATTTATATGGTGAAGGATATTCAACTACATTACCATACTACTATTACTACACCTGAAAAAATTAAGAGTAATTCTTTTTTTTTTTAAAGATGACCGGTAAGGGATCTTAATTCTTGACTTGGTGTTGTCAGCACCACGCACACCCAGTAAGCTAACCAGACATCTATATAGAGATCCAAACCCGTGGCCTTGGTGTTATCAGCACCACACTCTCCCAAGTGAGCCACGGGCTGGTCCTAAGAGTAACTCTTTACTATTATTTATTATCGAGTCCATATTTAAAATGTTCTATTTGTGCCTAAAATGTCTTAAATTTCTTTTTTCCCCATTGAGGTTTACTTGTACTACTGTGGTTGCTATGCTTCTTTTGTCTTTTTTGTTCTAGAGCATTCGCTCCTTTTTTTTTTAAAATGATTTCAACTTTTTATAGTGAGTGGACAAGTTGTCTTATACGAAATGTTCTATATTTTGTCTGATTGTTTCCTAGTAGTGACATTTACATTGTTGCTCTGTCCTCTGGAAGTTAGATTTAGGTCAAACATTTTTGGCAATGCTTGTAGTTTATTTTTAATATTTTTATTACAAAAAAACACAGAGAAGTACACAAAACAAAAATATGCAGCAAAATGAATCATTAGAAACAACACATATGTAACCACCACCCAAGTCAATAAATAGAACCTTGCAGCACCTGAGACCACCCATGTACCCCCCTCAACTTTTTACCCCTCTTGCCATCCAGCATAATCATTATCCTCATTTTTATGAAAATTAATTCCTTACTTACTGTATAATTCTATCACTTAAGCATGCATTAAATGCCATAGTTAGTTTTTGAACTCTTTTGTTTTTAAACTTTTTGCAAGTAAAATGATGTATTAATTATTCTTTGTATTTAGCTTCTTTGAACCAACATTGTGTTTGTGAGATTCATCTATGTGCCTGTGAGTGGCTGTAGTTTATTAATTCATATATCTGAATTATAAGAGTAAAATGTAATTTATTTGTCCTTTTTTAAAATTTTATTTTATCAATATACAATGTAGTTGATTTTCGTGTCCCTTTACTGATTCCTCCCTCCCCCTCCCTCTTCCCCCTCTCACCCATCAACATCATATCTGTTCATTTGTCTTAACAAGTTCAAGGAATTGAAATTGTTGTGTTTTCTTCCCCGCCCCCTTATTTATCTTTCTATCATTGATGGGCTTTTGGGTTGTTTTGCATGTTTGGTTTTTATAAATACTACCACCATGACCATTCTTATGCCTGTCTCTTGGTACACATGTCCTTGCATTTTCCATTGGCTCTAACTCAGGGGCATAATTGTTGAGCCATAAGGTGTACTATTTCCAGCTTTCACAAGTAATGACAGTCTTTCGAAGTGGTTATATCAATTAAAAGCCCCACTAGCACTGTATGAGAATAACCATTGCTCCACATGCTTGGCAACACTTGATGTCAGCAGTCTTTAATTGTAATCATTCTGGTGGATGTGCAGTAGTCTAACATTGTGGTTTTTATTTGCATTTCCCTATCACTAGGAAGGTTGAACCATTTCATATGTTTATTTGATCCTTTTCATGCGTTTTTTTTTTTTTTTTTTTTTTGTCCGACAGTCTTTTGAAGTGGTTATATCAATTAAAAGCCCCACTAGCACTGTATGAGAATAACCATTGCTCCACATGCTTGGCAACACTTGATGTCAGCAGTCTTTAATTGTAATCATTCTGGTGGATGTGCAGTAGTCTAACATTGTGGTTTTTATTTGCATTTCCCTATCACTAGGAAGGTTGAACCATTTCATATGTTTATTTGATCCTTTTCATGCATTTTTGCAAAGATTCTGTTTATTTCTCTCTTCTCCTGCTCCTTTTTGGATTATTGTATTTTTCTTATTGATCTATAGTTCTAAGCATAACCACGTTATAAAATCAGTTGTAAATTATATGGGTTGCAAATATATTCCACAGTGTTTTCGCCTTTGATTCTCTTAATGGCACCTACTGATAAGTGAATGTTCTTCATTTTGATATAATCCAATTTATCAATCTTTTATTTTTGATTAATTCTTTTTTTGTCCTCTTTAAGAAACCTTCTCTTATTCCAAATCATAAATAACCCTGTATAAACCATGTTATAGTTTTGCTTTTCAAAATTATATTTACAATTTACTGGGAATTGATACTTGTTTATGATGTAAGCTAGAGGTCAATTTTCTTCTTTTATTTTTGTGGATATCTATTTGGTTCACCCCAAAACAGTATTTTTCCACTGCTCTTCAGAGCTACCTTGTCACAAATCAAGTATTTATATATATGTAGTTCTGTTTCTGTGCTTTTTTGAATTCCACTGATGTATTTTCCTTTCCTTGTACCAATATTACATTGCATTAATTGCCATGTCTTTATAAGAAATCATGCATCTTGTACTCTTCCAAATTGTTCTTTTTCAGGAGTGTTTTGCTTATTCTTGGTCCTTTGCACTCCTATAAACATTTAAGAATCAGCTTCTCATGTTCATTTAAAACAAAAACCTCCTAGGATTTTGAATGAGCTTGCATGGAATTTAAAGATTAGTTTGAAGGAAAACTTCATCTTTGCTTTAATTATAGTACCTCTACCTTTTCTGCTTGTACATTGTAAGATAAGTATAAGATTTTATTTGAAAAGTAGGTTCCACTACTTGATAAGTTTCATAGCATTGAATTACTTCATTCATGCAATTGTATATTTCTCCTCTGCTTTATTTTGATTTTCTGTATTTATTCTTAAAAATGTTTTATAGTAGAGATTTTGCACAACCTATTTTAAAGGTATTCCTAAGTATTTGATTTTTTGATAGTATCGAAATCTATTTTTCAAAATTTCATATTTGTATCATTTTTGTGGATATGTGAAAATACAATTGATTTTTGCATACTGGCCTTATTTCTAACAACCTTTCATCTGTATATTGTACATTTTTTGGATCTTCTACATGCACAACCATATCATTTGTGAATAACAGCAGTTTTATTTATCTTGTACAGTTCCTATGCTTTACACTGCCTAGGTCATTCAGCCCAATACTAAATAGAAATGGTGATGGTGAACATATTTGTTTTGTTTCAGGTCTTAAAGAGAAAGGTGTCATTTCACCATTATTTGTGAGGTTTCCTGATGGATGTTTAAAATATTCTTCTTTTTGTAATGGAGTTCCTTTTTTTATTTCATGTTGCTAAGAGCTGTCTTTTAAATCATGAATATATGCTGAAGTTTATCAACAATTTTCTGCAGCTACTGTGATGATTATGTAATTCTTTTCCCTTTGTTTACTACTGATTTATTTATCAGGATTTATTCATTTATTTCTTAAATGTTTGGTAAGATCCATTGGAGATTTTATCTGAGCTCAGAGTTTTCCTTGTGAAAAGGTTTTTAATCACAAAATTCATTTTAGTTGATGTAGAATTATTCAAATTTTCTTCTTTTGAGCTTTAGTAAGTTTTTTTCTAGTGATCTGTTCTTTACACATAATTTTCAAAGATATTGGCCTAAGGTTGTCCACGATGTCTTTTTTATTATCATTTTAATGTCTGCAATATCTGTAGTAATATTCTGCTGTTTTAATCTTATTAATTACATGCAGAAACAGGATTATACCGTATTTAGTTATATAACCTTAATTTTTACACCTGCAGTATGTCTTGAAAAACAGTTCATGACATCAAATATTCCTTTATTGCAACAGTTAAAACTTTTTCAAGCAGTGGAACCTATTTTTCAAATAAAATCTTACACTTATCTTTTAATGTACAAACAGAAAAAGTGGGGGTATCAAAATTAAAGCAAGGACGAAGTGGGTTTGGATCTCTCAAATACTTGATCTCCCTTTTGTATCTGAGATCTATTCCCTGGAGGGACACACTTCTGAAAATCATTTTATATTATAAATGGCTATAAACATAGGACTATACAATCTAGTCAACTCTCCATTGTTGGATATGCTTCTAAGTCCTTGGAGATAAACTTTTGTGCACATCTTTGAATAATTCTTTAGTTAATTCCTTGAAATGTAATTGCTAAGTTAAAGGCTAAATACAGTTTCAAGACTTTAAAATTATATTGATAAAGTGTTCTTTAGAAAAGTTGTCCCAATTTATGCTCCCAGTGGTGGTGTATATGAATGTTCCACTCGCCACACCTGTATCAATATTGGATATTATCACTGAATATTTCAAAAAGTTTGAAGGAATATTATGCAGTCTTTAAAAATGACAATTCAGATGCTTAACATCTAGGAACATATTTATGACAGTATAGTGCAAAAAGCAGAATCCAATTGCATATTCTGGCAAAGAAAGGGAAGTAATATAGTTTGCTGGCATTTTTCCTCTTACTTCCCAAATTTTCTTTAATTACTTTTTTATAATGTGAGAGTAGAAAAAAAAATTCCTAATGCAAGAGGCTTGGCCCCTGTGTCAGTTTCAACAAACTTAAGCCATGCTAGTATTTTAAACAAGCAAAAAAATTTAATACAGAGAATTGAGAGTTTATACTCATTGGTAGGTGTGAAGGGTCTTTAGGAATAACTCTCAGAACAATGCCACAGAATTGCCAGACATGGGAACAATTAGGAATCTGGATTCAGGATACCACTGCACCAGTGGTTGAAACCATAACACCATCAGGGTACAGGAAGCTACTACCACAACTGTTGGCTCCAAGCGTATGCCACCTCGGGAATTGATCTACCAAATGCAAACTGCTACATGTAGTACTATTGATGCCTCACAGAGTTCTGTCGCTTCACTGAACTCACTTTGTGAGTTTAGGTGATTATTCATGATGTTAACAGCCCTAGCTGCAAAGAAGACTGGGAAATGCAGTTTTTATCCTTAAAGCTTCTGAGGACAGGAGGGCACTCTGGAAAGAGGTTAGATCAGCTGTTAAGCAAACCAGTCTTCCACAAACTCTTTTTTCCTTGATGATCAATAAAAGCTTAATTGAATTATTGGTTCAACACAATGATAAATATGAAGATTGTGAAGGATACTCTCTGCCCTTCCTGATCTGTCCTTTACCCTTTTCTGCCTTGCCATATGCCCAGGGAGGCTGACCTCTATGAATTACATATCCTGGGTTTCTAGGCTTTCTGGCTGCTTGTTGGTTTCAGCCAATGGCAAGTTGCAGGACAGGTACCCTGGCTTCCTCCCTGCTGGTCTGTATTTGGTATTGCTTGTGTTCTTCTATCTACGACCAAAGTGTGTGTTGATGGACCTTCTCCACCAGCTATAGCTCTTACTGGGTGTTAACAGCTCCCTCCTTCTTTATCTTTTTTAAATTAAAAAAAATTTTTTTATTGCAGCATAGTTGATTGTACATATCTGTGGGGTACAGAGTTAAATATCAGTACCTGTGTGTAATATGTGATGCTCAAATCAGGATAATGAGTATATTCAACATTTACAATGTAATTATTTTTTGTGCCCCTTTACCAATTCCTCCCTTCCCTCCCTTCCCCCTACCCTAGCTCCCTCCTTCTAGAAGTGGTAATGGCTTCTTACTGTTGCTAGTTGCTTACTGTTGCTCAGGGTTTTTAACCACCCCTTGTTGCTTCCCTTAACCCTACCTATGCCATAGTCCCTTTGAGTGTGCCATCTTTTCCTGCCAGGAATGTTGCTGCTATACTGATGGATAAGAGTTTTTATTCTAAGGTACACACAGCCAGGTAGATGAGATATAAACATAGCTATCTGTTATGGACTGAATTGTGTACCCCCCCCCCCCAAATCCCTGTTGAAGTACTAACCTCAGTACCTCAGGTGACAGCTTTTTGGAGATAGGGTCATTAAAGTGGTAATCAAGGTTAAATGAGTCCTAATCTAATATGACTGGTGTCCTTTTAAGAAGACAGAAGGACATCAGGGGTGTACACACACAGAAAAAGACCATGTGAAGATACAGTGAAAAGATGGCCCTCTACAAGGTCAAGTAAAGAGGTTCAGAAGAGACCAAACCTGCCATTATCTTGATCTTAGACTTCTAGCTGCCTCAACTGTGAGAAATACATTTCTGTTGTTTAATCCACTCAGTTTGTGGTACTTTGCAATGTCAGTCTTAGCAGTCTAATACACTATTACAAATGTCAAAAATAAAAAATATGAGGACAGAGTTATCAATTTTGTGACTTTCAGAGGAAGGAGCTATCATCTCTGGTTGGCAGAGTTGAGGGAAATTCTTGTGGAGTTGTTTAAATTGAAGGTTGGAGAAAATAACTGCACCTACCTGACAGTATTATGAGGATTAAGTAAGAATATATATGAGGAGACTTCAAAAGGTTTGTGGAAAAATAGAGAAGATGATACATCTTTCCATGAACTTTTGAAGTACTTTGAATATATATAAAACAGTGTCTCAATAACTTGAATAGTTTTGTAATTTACAAGAACATACAGCTAAACTCAGACTCAGGTTTAGAACTCTCTCCTGACTTCTCGTGGCCTACTCTTTCCATGCTTTGGATTAATGTTCTGACATTTTAAAGACCTTAATTCTCAATGCACTTGAGTGCCACTTGGTTCTCAAGGCCCTCCGTCCTTGGTCTCATCTCCTGATGCTTAACTCTGCCTTTGTGGTGACCAGCCTCCAAGATGGCTCCTGGTGATCCATACTTCCTGGTATTCATGCCCTTGTGAGTCTTCTCCCACAATGAATCAAGGAATAGACTGCATAACCCATTACAGCATAGCAGAAGTGATAGTATGTGACCTCCAAGGCAAGTCATAAAAGGTCATTGGTAGTTGAAAGGGGTCCATGACTATAAGATTTCACATTATAGCAAGGCTCCAATATTTCTTAAATTGGGGCACTGAATATAAATCACAGTACAAAATCCTTAATTCTTTTACTGAAAAAGCAACAGGTGCTACATGAGAATCACCTGTATATCATCTACTTAAAAAAATGCAGATATAAAATATTAATTGCATAGGGATTTAACTATAAGGCCAAAAAGAATATTAAGTAGAAAAAAAAAAAATCATAGGGCACTATGGTGTCAAAAGATAGAATTTCATTCTTAGATTAATAAATCTGAATTACTGTCTAATTAAAAATCACAGTATGTTGCTATAACTAACAGTGAATATCAACTGTTTCAGTAATTCCAAACTGGAAACCAATTTTAGGACTAACAAGGATACAACTAAAACTCATTGTCTAAACCTGATCAGTGTATTAGCACATCAGTGCCTGGTACGTACCTGATTAGTTATATAATCTACCTTTTGCAAATAACATTTATCGTATAACTTCGTATAATGTATGCTATACGAAGTTATTACGTTATTACACTTTGGTTTGTTACACAGCATTAGATAACTAATACAGTATTCATAACCCACAACCCAATTAACGGTTCTCCATATTCTGCCTTTGTCTTTTTATACCCCTCATAAAACAATTAAATAGCAAGCTAATAAATAAGTTGTTCATGTTCTTCTCTTCTGGAATGCCCTCCTTTCCTTCTTGCAAATCCTCCAATATCCAGCTCAATCTCCATCCCCATGAAGCTTTTGACTTGAACACTTTGACCATCTTTTATTGTAGCCCAATGTTGGTACCTCAGAAGTAATTACTGTTATTTCACACATATTAATTTGTAAAGATAAAGATGATGTAGATTTCCTGTTTCCTATAGCATCCAGCATAATGCCACACATGCAGCTGCTACCTTAGTGAAATGAATAAATTTTTAATAGGCCATCATCCAGTAGAATCAAAATCTGGGACAACAGCATTTTCTTCTCCATAGTCTGAATTCCAAAATTACTGCTTTGTCTAAGGACTGGAATAAACAACTTTCAGACTCTGTTTTTACAAAGCTAATTACAACAGTTTTAGAGGAATATAGGGCAATATGTTTTACATAAAAAAGGGAAATTTACGTTTAAAGGAAAGGTAACTAAATACATGTTAGGGTCATAAACATGTGACAAGGGTCAAGACTACCCATTACAAATGAAATTCTGTTCCTAATAGGATCCTCTACCCTACTCAGCAAGAATCCAAAAATTGTTATGTTCTTCTTACTGCATACTGTTTTCCCTATTAGAGATGCCAATTTAATCATTCCTAGAAGACAAAAGTTATGGCCAGCAGAAGTGGAAACATGGTTCACTGTCAGCAAATGGCTTCAAAAATTAATTTGAGAAGAGAAATCATTTTTAGAGCAAACACTGCCAATACATTTCAAATTAAACTTCAAAATCATTGCTTGGTATATGTATAGCAGGCACTCAGATTAATGAGTCAATACATGTATCAGTTAGTGCTCTCCAGAGAAACAGAATAAGATACATACCTATATATCTATGTTATATAAAGTACCTATCTATTGAGATGGAGTTTTATTTTAAGGAAGCCTCCAGCATTGTGAGGACTGGCAAGTCTGGAATTTGTAGTGTTGGCTGGCAGGTTGAAAATTCAGGTAAGAGGTGATGATGTAATCTTCAGTTCAAAATCAAAATTGACAGGCCAGCAGGCTTGGAACTCAGGCAGGATTAATATGTTATAATCTTGAGGCAGAATTACTTCTTTGGGAAATCTCAGGTTTTGCTCTTAAGGCTTTCAACTGATTGGATGAGGTCCAACCACATTATGGGAGGGTGCTCCACTTTACTTAAAATCGATTGTGTTAATCACATGTACAAAATAGCTTCACAGCAACGTTGAGAGTAGTGTTTGACCAAACACATGGGCACCATAGCTTAGTCAAGTTAACTCATAAAATCAACCATCACAATACCACATTTGATGAAGTGGGATTTTTTTGTTTGGATTTATTTGATTTTTAAATTTTCCATATCACTATGTCTCAGACATAGAGTACTCCACATGTGTGGGCACCACATAGATTACAAAATCAGAGGAGACACATTGAGCTAAGATTTAATCACCAACAATAACCATGAGTAAGAGCAATAAAATCCTGTCTAACGAAGTACAGAAACACATTTTAGAAAATGAATTTCTTATACGTGTTCATTTGTTTTATTTAAAAAAAAGTTTGTGCAACATCAAGTAAGAAAATCTAAAGGGGAATGTTGCCCAATCACAACACTTAATAAAATGTCTCCCATTACTAAACCAGCTTTTAAATATGCAATAACATTCACAGAATTGCCAAGTTATTTTTCATAAAACTCTCCTAACAAAACTGCAATTCAAAAAGTGTTTCTGTATCAGAGGATGTAGTTTTTTTCCCAAGGAAGTTACATGCAAATACCCAGAAGTTTCACTATTTACAAGGTGACAGATAGACAGATGAGGAGAGAATGAGCTCAAATAAGTCAGCCTCACCCTGCCCAAACTTCCCCAATAGGATTTAATGAGCATCAAAGTTGCAAAATGCTGGGCTGAGTGGACTAAAGGGTTGAAACTTCCCCAATAGGATTTAATGAGCATCAAAGTTGCAAAATGCTGGGCTGAGTGGACTAAAAGCTGGCTTACAGCAATTCTTGGGATTTTATGAAGTACTGCAGATGTTTGAAACTCTCATAGCAATGAAAAAGCCCAGCTAGTTAATAATCTGCATCATTTCCCAATCCATATTTTATGTATAAAACATAGTTTGTGATGTTTGAAACTCTCATAGCAATGAAAAAGCCCAGCTAGTTAATAATCTGCATCATTTCCCAAGCCATATTTTATGTATAAAACATAGTTTGTGATGATAAAAGTTGCATACAGGCCCTTATTTATTTGGCCTTTTACTCAATAAAATGCCAGCGGCAGGGGCTGGATGGAGGAATAACAGGGCATATGTATGTGGCGACAGAGTCTCAGAAGCTTTTCCTATTTAGTGAGAGCAGATCATAACTTACATTTTATCACTATTTAGTGAGATCTTTGTTGCAGAAAATGAGTGACCTTACAGAAATGGGACTCGGAAGTACAGATAATGGCAGAATTGGGCTTTTGATCTAGATACAGACTCTAAGGAAGGGTTGGAAATATAAATTTATATGTCCTTAGTAGTTCACAATCTCAGCGTTCACATTGTATATTTAAGGTCTTGAAACCAAACTGTTTGAAAAGTTTTATTTGGTACCAGAAAATATCTACAATTGGCTCTTTACAAAAGAAGATGTTCAAGAGGGGAGAAATAAAGTTATACATAAGATTTTGCTGCTGAAGTTTGGGATGATTATCGACAATAAATTTAGGTTATAAGAACTCGTACAAAACCATGTCTTTTTATATAAAGGAAGTAGAAACTGTGTTAATCCCTTGACTAATCAGTTTGCTGAAACTTGTAAGAGATTATACTGAACCTAAAGAAAAATAGGTCTATGAAAGAGAAGACTAAATTATTTCAAATGTAGTAGTACATAAACATATTTAGACAGCTGAAAACAATTATCTCAAGAACCCGACAACTGATTTTCATCATGTCAAGTCCATGAGGTCTACAATATTCATTTACACTATGGCTTTTCATTTCATAGTTGTCTTTTAAATTATATAAAAATCTGCACATAACAACAGATATTACTGACAGTAATTGTTATCAGAGGATGTATGTCTCTTTCTCCCTCTGGGTACACACTTGATTTGGTCATATGTACAACCCCCGTCCCTGACTGCTCATCTGACAGTGGAGGACAAGACCTACCAGAATAACCCAAAGATGGGAATAGGAAGGATCAGCCCACTTCATTGTTTCTAAAGTGCCAAAGGTTTTGTAGTCATGCAAAATACTAATACCAACACTTTCAAAGGGCCAAAAAACGAGGCACTAAGAGTGTCTGGGAACATGCAAGAGTTATGATCAGCATCTATGGCATAGTATACAGGCATGAAGTAGTTAATATTTTAACAAAATATAAAAAATACTGTGTTCTCCAAAGCGAGAAAGCAGAAAACTTCCCACTAGTAGAAAAAGAAAAACAAACACTGGTGTTCAATTTCCAGTTTAAATGCATTTATGAATAGAAAAATTGTCATCCCCATTAAATATAAGGAGTCCAGAAGAAATTGTGACCTTAATGTACAAGTATAGCAGTATTTCTATATCAAACTAAATTTAGTCTATGATTCAATACAATGCTATATATATATATACACAGACACACCCATAGTACCTTTAGGAATTCTCTTAAATGCTCACAGTAGCTTATATGGTATAGATAAAGATAAAAATGTATAAACTAGAGTGTAGATAAAAAATATCTTTTACAGCTTACTGAGTGATACCTTCTGTGGGTTAAATAGCTTAAATTCTTCAAGTTTGAATTTTGATTTTTGAAAGAACTGTGCTTTGGTGTTCAACCTTTATAGTCTTAGTTTTTCAAAATAAGGAATAAAGGTAGAGAACATCAAATGTGGGCGAAAAAGACTTCTGATTTGTAACATCGTAACTGTCACATGGTTATCCAGTGGTTTTCATCAACCCATTCCTGGCCGAAATCTAGCTTCTTGGAGGTGAGTTAAAAGGGTTTGATTTAAATTTTGTTTTCACAAGTGCACATTTTAAAATTTAATGAAAAATGCACATTTGTGTTACATACCCTATTTTACCACACTGGAGACTGCTTACATATTAGTTTCCATTACCAGGATAATTTGTCTGTGTACAAACCTTGAAATACAACTTCAGCTATCTCTAGTTAAAGAATCTCCTTAGATATATGTTTAAACCTGTTATTATTTGCACTTATATTTGTGTGAATCAAATTTTCTTGATAGTATGAATATAAAACAAGGCATAGAAATAAATCGGCTGCTGAGGTTTCATCAACTATAACTCCATATTTATTTTATGCAGAAATAACTCAGAAATCTTATTCTTAGTAACGGACTAAGGTAAATAAACACAAATGTGAATTCAAAACACATTTATACTGGTAAAATGAACTTTTCCGGCTTTATGTATTAGAGCTACACATAAAATTTTATTAAAAAAAGATTCTAGTACTAAAAATGTTTGGAATGTAATTCGTTAATACTTAATGCTTGATGTGACTTAATTTTCTAAAGCAAACTGCCTTTCTAACACATTTCAATTCTTAAATTACTCATAATGGAAAAAATTCTACAAAATTGTAGTGCTGCAGATGTTCAAAAATGGTGAGTAAGGTATAAAAAGTTAAGAAGATATTATACTAAAAACATTCATAATTGCTTGAGAATCTTCCGATAGGCAGCTTTAAAGATTTTTATTTTTGAATTAATCATATACTTATTGTGTTATAAATTTCAAAATATGTTCATCCTCCATATAACTGTGTTGTGCGTTTTTGATAGTTTAGGCACATTTCAATGATTTTAGATTTTGTGGTTTCATTATAAAACAGCTTGCACACCAAACTGAAACAATCTTTTTTATTTAAAAGCCACCTCAAAATTCACTTCTGGGTTTTAGTTTTTGTTTAAAAAGAAGCAAACACTTAAAAGCATCAAATAGCTACTAGTCTACAATTCATCTTGTCACGAACATTTTTAGTTTGTGGACCATGGAAATAAACCTATTACATTGATTAGGACAGTACTGTGTGTAACAGGCCAGAAATCAGGGCACATCTGTGTACTCAGGAAACAGAGGTCTGAACGGAGGGAGTCATGCCTTCGCTGTGGGCACTCCTATCTTTAAGCCCCCTCCAAAAGCTGTTAGTAAACCTCAAATCAATACATAAAAGATTTTATGTAAATAGTTAAAAAAAACAAATAACCATACCTGCTTTCTAAATTATGTTGCAAAGCTAAGACAAATGAATATAACTGTAGCCTCACTATAATTTGTGGTCTTGATATCCATGTCACAGGACCAGGTTATAGGTGAGACAGAATTATACCATTCCTCTGGTGGTTTCAGAAAAGTAGTTGAAAGGGGTCCATGACTATAAGATTTCACATTATAGCAAGGCTCCAATATTTCTTAAATTGGGGCACTGAATATAAATCACAGTACAAAATCCTTAATTCTTTTACTGAAAAAGCAACAGGTGCTACATGAGAATCACCTGTATATCATCTACTTAAAAAAATGCAGATATAAAATATTAATTGCATAGGGATTTAACTATAAGGCCAAAAAGAATATTAAGTAGAAAAAAAAAAAATCATAGGGCACTATGGTGTCAAAAGATAGAATTTCATTCTTAGATTAATAAATCTGAATTACTGTCTAATTAAAAATCACAGTATGTTGCTATAACTAACAGTGAATATCAACTGTTTCAGTAATTCCAAACTGGAAACCAATTTTAGGACTAACAAGGATACAACTAAAACTCATTGTCTAAACCTGATCAGTGTATTAGCACATCAGTGCCTGGTACGTACCTGATTAGTTATATAATCTACCTTTTGCAAATAACATTTAATACATATTAACAAGTGAAGAGCACATCATCACTGCATGCCATCAATGATTTGCAGGCTTACTTGAGAGTGTCATTATCTAAAGGTGTAAGATCCCACCCGGCAGAATCTTCATTCAATGAACCCGAAACACTGTAATTAACAAAATATCACAAAGTCCCCCATTAAAACGTACATGAACCAGAGAACTAAATGTAGATGAACCAGAGAACTAGGTCCTGACACCAGTTCATACATTATCCTCAGCATTCTGGAAGGCAATGAATGATGAGTCCAACTATACTCTGTAGTTTAAGATAATGGTTAACACCTGAAATTTCAGATAGGAAGCTAACTTGTTAATTTACTTCTCATTTTAATGTTGTTAGACTGTAGTTTAAACAGCAATTTCCAAATCTAAAAGTAGCTTAGTTAACTTAGTATTGTTATACAGAGTAGTGTGAGGAAAAACAGGAACTCCCAAAGGAATTATGTTAAGGTACATTGGGAATACCAAAACTGATGTTTTAAACGAAAAAGTGCATAAATACAGTAATACTACAAATGTGTTAACTATGGAACAAATGTTTCTTTGGGAGCTAAACAATACTATTTTCCCACATTATTTACATGTTAGGACTTGTTCAGATACCATAAAGCACCATTTACAGTCTAAATTGCTCGATTATGTCTGAAAGGTCCTTCGAATTCAACTCTACTCATCTGAGGATCTACCTAGAGTAGAAATGTCAAGTCACCTTCAAATAGCATTTATCTTTACAATTCAGTTCTCTTTTGCTCAGAAACGGCAAAACAATATTTTCATTTCACACTCTTGGTTGGTGTTTCAGATTCTGTGGACTGTCTCCCGTCTGTCCAGGCTTCCCGGGTGCTTTTTAGAGCCAGGGTCTTCTGTTGGTCAACCACAACATAATCCACTCTCTCATCTGCTACACTGCTGCCCGAGCCACTGCTCTTTTGCTAAAAAAAAAAAAAAAATGAGGGAAAAAAACAAAGTCTCACATATAAAAAAGTGTTTCTGAGTGAAATTCAGTCTTAAGACACAGACACACCTGTACCATGAATACTCTTGAAATTCTTTTTTTTTTTTTTCCTTTTTGTCTTTTTTCGTGACCGGCAACGGATCGCAACCCTCAGCGTCGCGCCCGTACCGGACCGGGACCGGCAACGGGATCGCAACCCTTGGTGTTGCTCCCGCCCCTCGCTCAGCCAGTGAGCGGCCGGTCTGTATGTGGGATCCGAACCCTCGGCGGGAGCGCCGCCGCGCTTCCCAAGCAGTGCACTGTAGCAGTGCGCCACCGGGCCGGCCCTTGAAATTCTTTTGGGTCACAAAAAATAACATTTACTACCTCAATTTAACAATATTGTCTCTCTCTGAACTATACACTATTTTTCCCTTAAATTAAAAATTATTATATTATACACAAGAATTCAAACTAATGCTCCCCTCACAGCTGAAATTAATATAAAATAGGAACAGCAAATACCTGGTTTACCTTAACATGCACAGCTTGATTCTCCCTTTAGCTTAAGCTTGACATTTTTCAAGCCCTGAGAACATGCATCAGTGTCTACTTTAAGAGCTAAGAAATGTTTTTTGAAAAGCAATACCTTCAAGAATGACAAACTACATAGGGCTAATGCCCTCTTCTAAAATCCAACTAGATACTAGATAAATTAAAACAAATATAATTATTTATGCATTGCTGGGCTCACTAGAAAGTAAGGGAAAACCTAAGGTGTAAGAGAAACAGAGTAGTGAACTTCTAGATGGTAAAGGCAGTGTTGTCTTTGGGATGAGTGTCAATCTCAGCAGTTCAACCAGGAGGCCCTGGGTAGGAGGTGATGCTGAAACTGAGACTATCCTGTTAAGTTAGGGACTCTTGAAGGAAACTGACATGATCCTCGAGGGGGAGCACTTCCTAGTTCCTAGCAGAAGCAAATAAAAATCCTTCTTGGAGGAAATTTAGGTCCTCAGGATTCCCACAGATATATTTAGCAGAATGAATTCACAATAAAAATGTATAAAACACAAGAAAATAAGCCATACAGAACGTGAGTTAGCAGAAACAGTAAACACAGATTCAGATCTCCAAGGACATCAGATATTAAAATTATTGCATAAAACAGTATAAAATATATGTGTACAAAATGTTAAAAAAAACCTAAAAATTAAAGCTAAATAGAAGGAATAATAGTCAAGAATAAAAAGCTATTAAAATCAGTGAGACATATTTGAAAAACAAACAGAACTTTATTTTAGAAATAAAACACAAAATAATTGAAATTAAAAATTAAACAAATGGAAAGAACTGAGAATTAGTAAACTTGGTGACAAATCTAAAGAAATTATCCAGTTAAGCACAGAAAGATGGTAAGATAGAAAACATAAAAGAATGTTAAGAGATGCAGAAAATGGAGTAAGAAATTCTAACATATATCTAATAAGAAACCTCAATGGAGAGAATAAAAAGAATTGTGGAGAAGCAATATTTAAAGAGATAATGATTGAGACTTTTACAGAATTGATTTTTAAAAAGGCAGCACAACTTCTACCAAGCAGGATAAAAAGAAATCTGTCTAGAAACATTGTAGTGAATGTGCAGAATACCAAAGACTTTGAAAAGATCTTAAAATAAGCCAGACAGAAAGGACAGATTACCTACAAAGGAATTACAATTAAGATTGACAGCATGCTTTTCAACAGAGACAAGAGAAGCCAGATAATGGTGAAATAGTATCTTCTATGTATTGCGAGAAATTTTTATTAATCAAGAACTGTAAACTCAGCAAAATTCTTTTTCTAAGAATGAAGACAAATAAAGACATTTAAGTCAAGCAAAAACTGAAAGAACGTACTACCAAAAGGCCTCCACCAAAGGAACTTCTAAAGGATGTATTTCAGGGAGAATGAAAATTATCACAGAAGGAAGGTCTGAGATACAAGAAAGAATGATAAACAAAAAGGTTGGTAAACATGTCAGAAAATGTAATATAATAAGAGTAATAATACTGTCTAAGTTTTGGGCTTAATGAAAAGATGACAAAATTAAAATATTGGACAAAAATAGCAATTTGAGCTAATATTTAAGAGAGTAACATTAATTTTAGAATTTGTGTTCATTTCAGTGGTAACCACTATAAAGGGTAGAGTGTATAATTTCCATGCCATTATAAAGAAAAAATAAATTTATCAGTGTCCATAACTTTGTTACTTGTGATTTATGAAAGAGCATTAAGCAACAGACTTTATTAAATTTAAATTAAGCATAATTAATAAAATTCCCCCAAAGAAGATGATTCTTCAGATTTAAAGTGTGAGCTTATTGTATTTACAGAAAAGGTTTCACTTACTTTACGTGGTGGTGTGGATTTCCCAGAATCTAAATCTAGATCTAGGTATTCCACTTGTTTGTCTCCTTTGGGCTTGATCATAGGACTGCTCCCTCCATCAAGACTATTACTGCCAAAAAGATTCTGAAAGTATAATACAACAAAACCAATAGTCAAACACTCATCTTGACTGCCACATACTAAAGCCTAAATAAATATTTACTTTCAAGAGGACTTGGCTTGAAGAAATGTCTGCTCAGAAAATTATGTAACTTTTTAGGATTGAAGGAAAATAAATAATATTTTAAAAATTGATTAAGACTTAGCTTGGAATAAGCTAAAAGTAGTTCCAAAAGTTTAACTTAGTTGAAACTAAGATCGGGACATCAAGCTACGTTAGTGTGGTATCTCAACTTAAACATTACTTCCGTATTCAGTTACATTTTTTACACTATAGGAGTCTCATATTCTTATTCTCCTTGCTTTCAAATTAAATTTTTAAAAAATCCTTTCTACATTTAAAGGCTTTCACACTGAAATTAGTTTAGAGTAAGTATGTCAACTAAAGGCTATGAATAATGACTTCACTGGCAAAGTCTATTTTGTTTCAATCACCTGGAATTTTTTTACCACTTAATTTCCTCTGCCTTCTCTTAGCCTGATCCCTTCCTTCCTAAAAGGAATTGTACAATAGGACTACTGTCTAAAAAAAGATAAAGTTGGGAAGGTCGAAGACAGCTATAAACAAGAAGAACAAAAAAGTCTGAGGCAGAAAAATGAAAAAGAAACAGGTTAGCAAAAGTTTGAAGACCAATGCTAAATAAAAAGGAGAGGATGGCGTGAACTTGTGTCCCTACAAATACCCTCTACTCTAATTATGACAGTTTTCTACATGTGCTCCAACAAATGACTTGTTTCTATGCCTTAGTGTTCCCCACCTAGAAGTGTTCCTGACTTCTCCTAGGCAAGACTGTGTACTCATCAGGGACTTTCCTCCTTGTGCCCTCTACCATGTTGATATTAATGTTCGTGTATTATCTAATACTTCAGAAGAAAGCCATAACAGTGTAACAAAAATTTATACCTGTCATATTGAACAAAACAATATGCAATTTGAAAACTGCATAAATCTGGTTCTGTTGATTCCTTTATATTGCTACTTCATTTATTTTTGCTCAGGTTAAACAGAGAAAGCTGTGCTTTGTGGAAAGGATATTTGCTAGAAAAATATAGAGTCCATTCCCTCATTTGCTAGTGAGGCTGCTGACAGCCAGGATGAAACCTTTTTGTGAATTAATCAGGTTAAACAGAGAAAGCTGTGCTTTGTGGAAAGGATATTTGCTAGAAAAATATAGAGTCGATTCCCTCATTTGCTAGTGAGGCTGCTGACAGCCAGGATGAAACCTTTTTGTGAATTAGGAAAAGATGCTCCTTCTGACAGCCAGGATGAAACCTTTTTGTGAATTAGGAAAAGATGCTCCTTCTGACAGCCAGGATGAAACCTTTTTGTGAATTAGGAAAAGATGCTCCTTCCCCTGGGGTGACACGGCTCTGTTTCAGAGCCCTCATCTTGGTGAGTGGAACATGGCCTACATTTCAAGTAATCAGGTACATAATATGTGTGCAGCATACTGTACATAATGCATATGGTCTGCAGTGCATTTATGCAGTAAACAAGCTACACAACTGAATGTAATGGCCCTATATGGAGATACAGATTTTTAAACCAAATTTATCAACTACTGTTAAGAAAACATTAAAAAAATATTGAAAGTAAGATGTAGGGCAGAAAAAAAATGTAGCAAGTTTTGGTGCTCAATACAAACAGCAATCCCCCACCTGTTTTTTAATTTATGAAGAAACTGAAATCATCAAATTTTTTCTCTGAATGACTCCATATTTCAATCTCAATTAAAAAAATCAGCTGTGAATGTGTGTAAAATTCTGTATTCAAATGTGACCAATGGCCCATACTCTGCATTTCCCTGACTGGAAACACTTGTAAGTATTCACAGTATTACAAGGCTATAAAAGAAACAGGTAAATTCATATGATCTGCACACTTAATCTCAATAAGTTGTTCCTTAAGAGAATTTCTCAGACTTGCTAGTTAAATTGTTTTATGCCTAATTATCACTAGACCTGGATTTTTTTTTCATCTTTGAGTATTAAAATTTGTGTGTCTACAAGGAAGTCTCTTTGCTCTTCATAAGTTGTTCCTTAAGAGAATTTCTCAGACTTGCTAGTTAAATTGTTTTATGCCTAATTATTACTAGACCTGGATTTTTTTTTCATCTTTGAGTATTAAAATTTGTGTGTCTACAAGGAAGTCTCTTTGCTCTTCATCTAATCTCAACTGGGAACAGCTACCTCTGTGTTCTAGCCTTTCACCTAGTACTTTCCCAAAACAGTCTAGAGAAACTCTATGATTCAAGGAGTTATTTTAAGTAGTATTCTGTGAATTAAACAAAACAGTAGTGCTAGGTTTGTCTAAAGTTCTTTAAAACATATGTAAAATCATTTAACATTTTTGTTATTACTATATAACAATATTTATGTCTTTAGTAATGGTGTACCATCACTCCAATTTCAGGAGTCACATTATGGGTTCACTTGATAAATGCATGACTTTTGATCGTCATATAAATAAATGGACAGCATCACAAATTCACTGTTTCACTATACACTGCCTGCCTCATGATCACTAGTCTAGGAAATGTACTGTCCTTCAAAATTTCCATCTGTAGATTTTAATCTTCATTATAGGTACAATGATTTGATCTGATCCTGTCTCAACTTCTCTAGGACTTTTTTTTTTTTTTTTTACTGACGTAATCAGTCCAAGCACACATTAGATCTTGTGAATTATGGTATTCCATCAAGACATTAAGTTCCAGAATTAAAGTGGTTTGGTAAATATTGCTATATCTATCACATTCTTTTTAAAAGAAGAGTTATATGAACTATGATGAGTCCCTGCAATTGGCAGCATGAGGAAATAGAAGTGGCACCGTGAACTTTTCTATTGTACATGGTAGATAGTTATTTCCACCTGGCTTATTTTTGCTTATTTCTAACACTTAGGACCTAAGTGCTTCAGAAATTCACCAGATAGTGGTTATTTAGACACCTTTCTGGCTTAATGTCATAAAGTATAAAAAAAACAATTTTGCATTTTTACTTTCCTTCAACTTCTGATTGTAATGTGTTTCTTCCAAGTCTTTTCCCTTAACCTAATACTTTCCCATGACAAATCACACTTGCAAACTTTTCTGGCCTTTCCAAGATGTTTATAGTTACTATGGCTTACTATTTTGGGCAAAAAGACTGACTCTTTAGTACCTTGGAAAATACTCTAATTACTTTTGTAATAAGAAAAAAGTTCACTCAACTACCTAAAGATAAAAACTGGTGACAATATCTACTCTGATACAGTATTTAGGATTTACTTAGACTCTTACAAGAGTTTATTTACTCTAATGAGGAAAACAAATTAAGTTAATAAAAATAAGAGAATACTACTTATAGAGTTGAAAAATAGTGAATACAAAAGCAAAAGCCAATGAATAAAATTGACCTTCCTTAGAAAATCAGTGAAAACATTACCAATAGTTGTATTTTAATTCAATACTGACATAAGCATTTTAAAATTACATTATTCATTTTTGAATACTCTATACATTTTATATTTTAAAATTAACTAGTTTAAGCACCACATCAAGTTTTTCTTACCACTTAGTTATGTTTCCAGACAACATACAGTTGTGAGGAGCCTATTTTTGTCTAAAGTCTCTTAAGGATGAAGAACAGATTCGTTGATAGAATTGGGCTTTATATTTTATATCTCTAAACAGGATTGTTTTAAAGAAAATGAGGCCACTAAAATATTAACTCATTCCAAATTCTGACATTAGGTGTTTGCTTATCCTGGCAGATACTGCCTGGTTGTCCCCAGTACCTGCTCTCCCTCTGCCCACATGAGTGGGATTTTTAGGTGGGCCCAAGGTCCCTCAGAACAAAGGCTATGTTTTTCAGCCCTTCTGTGTCGAAGTGTAGCCACACAGGCTTAGTTCTGGTTGACGATTTGGCAGTTTCCAGGAACCTTGTCTATGAGGCAGTTGGGCTGTGCCCTTGCTGCTTCTCCCTTTCCTCCACCCTGAAGCATGCAATGTGAATCTGTTAGCTGCAGCATCATATCTTGTTCTGTGAGCATGTGAGCCATTCCCAGGGGACAGCAGACTGGAGAGCTGGAAAAGGCCTGCATCCCTAAAGACCCTGTTGAACAGAGCTGTTGCAACAGCTCTGCAATGATTCTCTCTGGACTTTTACATGAGAAAGAAAGAAACTTCTCTCTTGTCACTGTTACTTGTTTATTTTGTGTTACTCAGGGGTGAACCTAATCCTAATGGATATACTTATCTACTAAATATAAATAGAGCAAGTATTAAGACTGATTTAAGGAAAAGCAAAGACAAAATATTTTTAAAAATTAAAATTTGTTTGTATTCTTAAACATCTGAAGTATTTTCTGGCAACTACCTGATTTCTGGGGAACAAAATGCTTGCTACTATCAGAAAATTCTCATGCCTTGTGGTAGTACAGCCAACCTGAAACAAGTAATGTGTATAGCAGGTCTTCTTTAATCTGTAAGCCTATCTAGGGGTGTATTATTAAAAGATTATAAAAGACCTTTCGTATAAGACCATTTCAACCATAAGAGTGCTGTGACACGGGCCTGAAGAACTGCATAATACAATGCTTCCAGTATATTTTCTTGAAGAGTATAAAAAATCAAGTACATTTTAAATGAAACATAACTGGAAACATTTTATGTTTTTTAACTAATTTATAGTTATAGATAATGATATCTCACTTAAACTCTTTATTAGTTTTAGACTTTATGATACTATTTTTAAGAAGCATTTTTTAAAGTTGTCTCTTTTATCATTTCTCCTTCAGTATATAAAGAAAGATGTGAGGTAAAATTTATAGACTGGAGGGTAGGTTCTAGTCTGAATGATTTAAAAGGGCTGCTTAAGAAGGGAGAAGTTAAGATGAAGACTTTACATACTGGGTCTTCACTGGGCAGGTTTGGGTTCATGGGAACATAATTCTCTTCACTGTCGTGTGAGTCACTGCTTGAAGTTGTGCTATGCACTGAATCCGGTCGGGGGGACATGGGAAACCTAGAGGAGCTGATTATAAACATTATCATCACAAACATAAATCTTGATTAAACTTTCTAAAATCATTCCCAAAATAAAAATGAATGATAGTTTGCATTTTTCGAAACCATCAATGTTTATAATCATTTATTATACACATTTATTATAACACCTGCTTGAAGTTGTGCTATGCACTGAATCCGGTCGGGGGGACATGGGAAACCTAGAGGAGCTAATTATAAACATTATCATCACAAACATAAATCTTGATTAAACTTTCTAAAATCATTCCCAAAATAAAAATGAATGATAGTTTGTATTTTTCGAAACCATCAATGTTTATAATCATTTATTATACACATTTATTATAACACAATTTATTGTACACATTCAAACACATAACTAATATTTATAGCTGTATTTTAAAAGTATATTTTGAACATCGAATTATCTTCTGTAAAAGAAACAACAAAAAGTACTATTTTGGGATAAGTACAAAGTCACAGATTTAAAAAAGAAGACTTAAGAATGCTTATTAAAAAAAAAAAAAATCTAGTGGGCTGGCCAGTTAGCTCAGCTGGTTAGAGTGCTACCTTGTAACACAAGGTCAAGGGTTCAGATTCCCTTACTGGCCAGCTGCCAAAAACACAGATACAAAAAACCCCAAAAAACAAATTAGCTATATATGTATACATAAAACATGAACACACATTCAACACAGGTTCGTAACTTTATAAATTCTCTTCATTTCCCTATACACATTTAAATAGATCTCAATTAAATAATCCCCACAAGAAACTACCATATTTTCCAGATCACTAGTTCTCAGAAATTTCTGGTCTTGTGAACCTTTCACACTCTTGACCATGTTAGAAATGAAAATGGAAATCTTATCAAAACACAAAAGTATGCAAACGCACATTCTATATGCTGTCACATGACATCATCACACATCATGTAGCCTTTGGAACACTCCACTGTACACTCATGAGAGAAGAATGGAAAAGACAAATAACATCTTAGTGTCTTAATAAAAATAATTTTGACTTCACAGAACCCAAGAAAGGGAGGCTCCCCAGACCATCCTTTGAGAGCCCCTCTTCTAGACATTCTCCACGATAATGTACAATTCTAGATAGTCACATGTTATTCAAACAAACTAAATATTTTAAACAAAGAACTTACTCTCTAGCAAAACTCCGAGTGATAGGAGATCTAACTGGGGCTTGTAATTCTTCCCATTCTGGTAAAGGTTTTATTTCTAAAGGTGCTGGCTTGGCTGAAAAGAAAGAGAGAAAAAGAGATTTTAGTGTTCTTAACTTTGGAAGACAAACAAGATCCTCTTTCTGTATCTCTATGTCTGATAGCCTGGGTACTCCTGAGATCAGCTAGTTTTCACACATGAAACAAGGTTCATGAATGTTGCATGATTTGTTCAAGGTTACATGGCTAAAAAACTAGTGGCAAAAGCTATGTTTCATTATTGTTAACTCAAAGTCTAAAGCTCTATTTCAGCAATGAATTTAAGTAAATATTTTATGAATGTAAACTACATGAGAACAAGAAATAGTAATGTGACCCAATTTAGAGTTGCCTGATTTGTACTTTTCACTATTTCATTAGTTCACTCTTTCACTAATTTCATCCTCAATATGGAGACTTAGTCATCTACGTAAAAAACACTCCTTCAATATTGAAGCATAAGTTACACAATTGTACATATAAAGTAATGCACAGAAAATATCAAAAACAAAACTTTGCTAAAACAAAAAACTGAAAAAGAATTAACAATCAAACCTTTAAAAATAATTCATGCCCAGTTCAGAAACAAACAAAACAAGACAAAACAATACAATAATTATATCTTTAGGCTCAAACTCTGCTGTGAGAAAAGGCCATAATTAATCTCAAAAATCATTCCAAATTTTTAGCTTAATTTAACTGAGAATCCTTTACTAAATTAAATAAAAGAAAATGCTCAATTTTTTTATAAGTTGTCTTTACTTATTTACCTCATTATTGCCGTAGACAAGTACTTACTAGTATGTGCCACAGAATTTTTTGCCCTTATAGTCAAGGCTAAAATATCTTTCAGAAATTTATGGAGTGAGCAAAAGAATACCACTATTTGTTAGTATTAATTATATTTTAGGAGACTATTTAAATATATTAGGTAAATATTGTAGTTACAGCTCATCCTGCTACTCTAAAAGAAAATTTTCATTTTTTCCAGGTTTCTTTACAGTCTTTGTCCATATGTGTGTAATTTTAATCAACTATGTTGTAATTACCATCAAACTACGGAACAGCTGGTCATTTTAAAGGACCATACAGATTCACTGAAGCTATAACTATTTTTGTCAGCTTAAATATAATGAAGGCTAAATTGCTTTATTAAATTTGAAGTAAAACAATTTTGCTCATCTATATACTTAAAATAGACATGTACAGAATATTTTGGTGACTTAAAGTATTTCTTTAATTCATAATGTTTTACTTTTTTTGACACCCAAAGGCTCACAGCAGTTTAGCTGTTAATTTCTAAGTAACAATATAATTAATCCATGGAAATGATTCTTTATTCTGTCTCAGAACAGAAAACAAATATTATATATAGAGACAGGAGACAACTGGAACTCACAAGCAGTTCACAAGCTTAAAGAAAACAATGTATTGTCTAAAAGTTAAAAGAGTAATGCAAAAGGCCAAGACAATATCACATATTATCAAATATTTAACATGCTGCTATTAATGACATAACAAGTAGACTCCTTGTGTATTATGGGAAGCATTCACTTTAGAAATAACATGCTGGGAAGCTTTATTTACAACAGTAGTAATATTTAAGGCTTTTTTTTTTTTTTTTTAAAGAAAATAACATTAGGAAATAAATAAATTCCCAACACCCCATACAGCATGCAGTGCTAAAGTACATACCCTTTCTTCTTGTAGCAAAGTCACCTATGGTTTGTGAATCAGTTCGCTCTAAACCATGGGGTTTGGGTCTTAAAATTTTAGGACTTTGACCTAATTGGTAAAAAGAACACTCTCTTAATATAATGTTATTTTTTAATTGGAAAATGGATTCTGTAAAAAAGCAACAGAGCCCTGTGCAGAAATGTTACATCTCAAAAGCATAAACAAAGGTTTTTTGTGGAGAATATTTCAACCTTGCTACATACCATTCATGCTCAGCACAATGGAAAGAGGGGAGTTGCATGCAATGATGTAATAAGCAAAGAGTTAGAAGACATGGAAAGTTTTAGTGGGATAACCAGCCTGGTTAGTTGCTGTCTTCATTTGGGGGAAGGAAGGAAAAATATGTGCCACGTTAGTTCTTCTTCTAACGTGTCTTACAAAACTGGTTCAAATAAAAAATTAGAAAATCCCTCAGATCTCAATTACATCTCTTCTTTGAAGTTTGGTGTCTCATAAAAGGGTGCAAAGGCCTGCTTCCCTATAACGCTACTTTTTTTTTTTTTTTTTGACTGTAAGGGGATTGCAACCCCTGGCTCAGTGTCGTCCACACCACGCTCAGCCAGTGAGCGTACCGGCCATCCCTACATAGGATCCGAACCCGCGGCCTTGGCGCTACCAGCGCTGCACTCTCCCGAGTGAGCCATGGGGCCAGCCCTATAACGCTACTTTTCTAAAGATGTTTTTAGAACCTTAATCTAACTATTCCTACACGTCCTGACCAAAGCCTTTCTGGAGAAGCAGGTGGCCACTGCAGTATTTGCTAATCCAAGACCAACAGTTATTTTGTTTCCCTAGTGACTTCATCCTGCAAGAATTACATATCTAGACTCTGGTACTACTACTACTAAGTGTCTAGCTTCAACTTAAGTACTTGAAAGCATAAATTCAGTTGCCATCATTTTCCTTTCATTTCATCTCTGCCACATACAGGTACTGCTGAAAAGCCCTATGAAAAGCACTGGATTGACACAGCTATTGTTCTCATATCTTTCCCCATTAGAAGCCTGGATGCCAGAGTGGATATATAATTTGAATCAGTAATTAAAGCTACCCTATTCTCAATGGCACCATATTTTCTTTTCTCTTGAAATTTATAAAGTTGTGTGAACATCTATTAGATGGCAAAATTAGAATTTGTTAGTTAAATGCTCATATCTAGCACCTTATTTACTGAAATCCACATTTCTTAAAATGAAATTCTCTAGGTTATAAAAAACGAAAATTCTCCCCTTAACCAATTTTCTAAGTTAAACAATTAATACATTGGGTTTATTCAGAAATGAGGCAGGCCTAGTTTAAATGTCAGTACTAAAATTCTGGGCAAGACCCATTCCCTACCCCTAATGCTCTCCAGCGCCTACACTGGCAGGGCTCTTTTCTGAAACAAAGAAAAATGTCAGCTTTTTAAAGTCCCCAAAGAGGGCCGGCCCGGTGGCACACTGGATAGTGCGCCGCTTGGGAAGCGCGGCGGCGCTCCCGTCCGAGGGTTCAGATCCCACATACGG
>NW_007729645.1:120381-163974 GCF_000696425.1 Galeopterus variegatus | reverse complement strand
GGCGTGGTGTGGACGACACCACACCAAGGGTTGCGATCCCCTTACAGGTCACGAAAAAGACCAAAAAAAAAAAAACTCATTTAGTCTTCCTAACAATTTTGTAAGGAAAGAACAATTAAAACAAATTTTAATAATTTTATTGCCAAGCAGGTTAGGGCTTAGGGAGATTAAGTAACTTACTTGCCCAGAGTCACACAGATGATGACAGGTAGTAGAACCAGAATCTAAATCTTGTGAATCCAGATAAAGAGTTCATTCCTATATCTTTATTCCTACTGGGAATCCTTAACTATAGTTATTCTCTAAAGAGTATGTACATTGTTTTGCTTTGTATATGGTAAGTGCTCCCAATTAAATTTGAAGTATGTCCTTGGTCTTGGTTCTTTAGCCACAACAGCCATGCTCAGAACTCTGGCCTGAGTAAGTGAACCTAATTTGAAGTATGTCCTTGGTCTTGGTTCTTTAGCCACAACAGCCATGCTCAGAACTACTGTCCCTGCATGGCATACAGAAGGGGCTAAAGTGCCTGGATGCCTAAAATATGGGCTCTCCAACCAATCAATCACCCTAGTTTTTTCTTCAGAGCCCCTTCCTGCTTCTGGTATGAATTGTCCCTAATCTTAAAAATAAATAAATTTTTAGTATGTCAGATGTTAAATAGACATGGAAAATCATTATATTTCTCTTAAGGCTTTACCTTCATGACCAGTAATTTCTTGCTGGTCACAATAAAAACAAATGTAAAATGTAAAAGATGGTTGATGATGCAATGTGGAATAACTAATTTTCAAAGATATCACATGATCCAAGGAGACTCAAATGAAACAAAAGAGGTATGAAGTCAGTAACAAATTCTTCCTCATCTTCACTATCTTTTTTTCCGGGGCACTATAAAGGTACTCCTTTTCCATGGTATTCCTTGGTTTTCTTATTAGAAAAATACGATATAGTTATATGAAGTGAATTCTAAAAGCACATTTATAACATTTACATGTATTTTCTACTCCATGAAAAGCTTAAGGTTGACTTTAAGGCAAAAGTCACAACATACAAATGTTGGACTCAATTGTACTGTTGTCACTTAGGCATTTTGTTAGTTTTGTTTCTCTATGTCCTTCCAAACTCAATTTGACATTTATGTTCCAGACAGAAATGACAGTCATACACAAACAATAGCCCAATATTAGTTATGAGGAAAGAAAGAAGAAAAAAAAGTCCAAGATGTAAGTAGGCTTGTTTTAGCCTTGTCTTTTCTACTGCCTACATGCAAATACTTAAATATTTTTCTCATTGTTGAAGTCCGAAAATAGATAAGAAATAAGAGTACTAAAGCAAAGGCAAAATGAACCAATTCTGGTGATATGTAAAACACTGCTTCTCAAATTCTTTTTTTTTTTTTTTAAAGATGACCGGTAAGGGGATCTTAACCCTTGACTTGGTGTTGTCAGCACCACGCTCACCCAGCGAGCGAACCGGCCATCCCTATATGGGATCCGAACCCGTGGCCCTGGTGCTATCAGCACCGCACTCTCCCGAGTGAGCCACAGGCCGGCCCATGCTTCTCAAATTCTGAAAGTAAACAGAGTAACTCAATTTGAGCCTTAACTTTTAAATCCAAGGCAGTTACAACTTACTTGACTTTTGTTAGACTAGATTTGAACAAAGAATGCAACATGATTTAGCAAAGAACACTGACGACTGGTGACAACCTGGGAGACCTTAATCTCTGGTCCAGATCTTCCCCCAAACTCCTAATCTGGATATCTAATAGTCTACAAAACACCCCATGTGGCTGTTCCTCAGGCATTCAAACATATTCAAAATTGAGCTCATCCTCTCTGACCCACTACAAATGTGCTTTGTTTCTTGTATTACCAGTTGCCATAGCAAACCTCTTTGCAATCATTCTAGATTCTGCTTTCTCTCTTACCTCCCTATAACAACTTTACTTTGTAAGGACAATATAATAAATAGCTTGTATTCATTACAAAAAATTCTCCTCCAGGGAAGAAAATATATCTTTAGTCTTAGTATTCTCATTACCTAACAACACAGCTCAAATATACTAGGCATACAAATAGATGGTATTTAAATAAATGAAATAAACCATAATTATCTAAAAAAACAAACTGGTACAAACTAACCTAAGTGTCATTGTTTGAAATATTAAAACGTTTGAGAGAAAAACTTCACATTCTTTAAAAATATAGCTTTAGATGAATATTCATTACCAAAAATTCAACATTTAAAAAGACAAAGAAAAAAAAAAAAAACTTGTATCTTATTTTGAAACAACCAAGGAAAAAAGTTCAAATATATGATTTACAGCATAAACTAAAGCTAGATTTGGTTTTACCAAATTTCTACATTGCAAATTAAGAATATTTTACTAGTTGAGGTTTTTCTTTTATTAAGTTTCTCTGTTACATGAAAGCATATGGGATATAAAATAATTTTATTTGATAAATTTTTATTAAACATATTTTACAATCAAGGTCATGATGCATAAAGGTGAGGTGTTTCCTACTGATCAAGAAGCATAAATTAATGTCTACTCATGGTATGCCCATCTGCAAAACAATACAGGTATATGAGGGTACTTTAAAAAGTTCATGGAAAAATGGAATAAAGAGATAATATGAATCTTTCCACGAACTTTTGAAGACTCCTTGTATATCTAGCAATACATTTGCTCTTCTTGAATTTGTATTCTTTCCATACATTACACAATTCTAAAACTAAAGACTATTCTTGTTATATTTTAGAGATGATCTAATGTTACATTTTAAAGTAGGAAAACCAATGCAAAGAAAAGTTAACTGATCTGTCCAACATAATTTAATGGAAGGGAGTGGTTGTTAATGGTAGTAAGAGAAATAAGTTCTAGCCGTTTGAATTCCTGGTCTAACCTTATCACTGTAATCTATTTTAATGGCTTATTAAAAGAAAAGAAATCAAAACACTATTAACTAGAAAATATGTGCTACTTAGAAGCAAAAGAGCTCAGCATATGATCTATGAGCCTCACCTTGCCTTGCTTTCTTATATCATTTGGGTTCTCATGGAGAAGGACCTTATCAAACTCTTAAAAGCTAATGCCCATCAAAAACGGCAAGATGACTTATTCCAGGGAATTGTCTCCAAGTATGCCAACGATCGCAGCCTTGCAAACTGCACAAACACTTTCTTCTGCACATAGTAAGTCAAGGAAAAGAGAGCCTCGCCATGCAGCCCCACCATTCTCATGCAACCCTAGGAAGCAGAGCAGCACAGAGCACGGTGCTCTTTTCAAATGAAGGCCTTCACCTGCTTCAGGCATTCACTCCAGAAAAAAATCTGTGGATCTGATGTCTGGCTGTCTTTTTTTTTTTTTTTCTTTAAAAGATGACTGGTAAGGGGATCTTAACCCTTGATGTGGTGTTGTCAGCACCACACTCAACCAGTGTGCAAACCGGCCATCCCTATATAGGATCCAAACCCATGGCCTTCGTGTTATCAGCACCGTACTCTCCTGAGGTTAACCCTTGATGTGGTGTTGTCAGCACCACACTCAACCAGTGTGCAAACCGGCCATCCCTAAATAGGATCCAAACCCATGGCCTTCGTGTTATCAGCACCGTACTCTCCTGAGGGAGCCATGGGCCGGCCCTAGTCTTTCTTTCTTTGTAATGTGCACTTCACTTACCTGTTGTGTTTCTCTGAAAGTGAACTTGCACTGTATGGAACCTCCACTTATGGTCTAAGTGCCCTCAAAACTTCAAAAAATCTAAGTCCCTCTGACTGAGGAAGCCAGAAAAGGGACTTTGTTATGCCTTTCCTTTTTGATCCTGTCTCAACCGAGGCTTCAAGACCCTTGGATTTGGAAAACTGGGCAAAGCACTCTGAGGGAGATGATGAAAAAGTGTGATTTTTATAACATTTTACATTAAAGAGCACAATTATTTTTTCTACCATATTCTTAAATCAGAATGAGCTTTCTAGGGCCAACCTGATTATGCTACTTGCCTGCATAAAATCCTTTAACGATGCACTCAGAATAAAGTCCAAACTCATTAGCATGAATTATAACACCTCAAATCAGGCACCTGCAAGGCATCTGGCATTCATTCCTCCTTTCCGTACTTTCCTCCCTCCCTCTCACCCACCCACCCACCCACCCACCCGCAGCTCTGAGCCAGTCCCACCTTCCCTCTTTTTAAAGTATGTTGTTTATTCTGACTAGAAGATCCTTTGCCATCCTGCCCTCCTCTGCCATTATTTAATTGCCACTTACACTCTCAGACTTTCCTCAGGGGAGCTTCCCTAATAATGCCAAGAGCTTACCTCAACCACAGCCCCTTCCATGGTAATTAAGATAATGTGTTTACTTCTCTACCTCCTCCACTAGACTGTGAGCTTCTTCAGGGAAGCCACCTCTTCCTTCCTTGTGTTTGGAGACTTAAAGCTTAGCAAAGGGTATATCCTGTAACTGGTAGGCACTTAAATCTGTGTTGAATGAGTGAGTGTTAATGTTCTCATAAAGTTGGTAGTGTTTAGTCTGATCAATGTCATATATTCTTGCTTATCCTTTATCATTTAAAAGAAAAAAGGAAACAACTCAATATTATTTCAAAAGTTGGTCATCTCAAATACAATCAAGGCAGTCACTCAAGGACATGTTTCGAATAATAGATGCAATCCTTTTTGAGAAGTCTGTACACTGTTAAGCATTATTCTCATAGGTACTGCTTACATAATTCAACTCAAAGTGGAAAATTTATTTTCTTTATTATTATAGGTTTAATGTAGACTAAATTATTTACTCTCCCAAAAGTTATACCGATTATGTTACTATTAATATCCAAAACCAAAAAAGAAGAAAAGTAATTCACAACATTATTATCTTCTATTTCCAAAAAGTAATCAAGGCAGGGAACTGAAAAATGTTTTCTTGTTTTAATGGTCGCATTATATAAAGAAGAATGTATAAGGATAATTATACTTGAAGGTCAAGAATATTTAGAGGAAAAAAAACCCTACATGGTAAATTAAGGCTATGTTGTAAAAATGCATTCCACACTCATTTCCTTTAAACTGTAACAAGTTTAACTCAAAGCCTGACTTAAGGTTCAAACTTTAATATCTGTTTTTCAAAATCAAGTTACGTTTACTGATACCATTTATCAATCCTCCAAATATTTACTACCATTTAAATCAAAGGATAATAAAAGTTTTTTTAAAAACCCATTAATTTTTAATTACATTTGAAAACTTCTTTAGAGAATCTCCCGAAAAAAAATGTTTAGAGCAAAGATATCACTGTGCCAAAAAAGACTCACCGAGGGAAGCTCCCTGGGATTGCACTTCTGAATGCTCCCTACATTAAGGTAAGGACCTAGATCTGAAGAAACTTTAACCCAACTACTATAACAAATCTTGCACTGCTTTTTAAAAAATCAGCACAATAACTAAAGCTAAGAACAAATGCAGAAAGGCATAAATGAACAAAGCCAAACAAAACAAAACAAAACATAAAGACAGCATTTGGGGCTCAAACAGCTGCTACCTCATGTTACAAGGAGACTGGATGGGGATGAAGGCTTAGATAAGTTTAGTGACTGAATATGGCAGACATATGAAATGACTTACTTTAAGAGAAGCCACGATATCTTATAGAAATTTCCCAAACTTTACAAAATTATTTTTTATGATTAGAAATATAAAACTTTCAACTGAAGTAGTCAAAATATAATTCATCCTGCATTTCTACTGACTCATCTGCTTTCCCAGTATTCCTGATAATATGCTTAAAATATTTTCCTTCTATTAATACACACAAAACTTGGTTCAAAACAAATACTATAATGACAGAAACAGTACAGTGAAAATATAGTTACCACTCTTGGGTGACAGGCAGAGAGTCCATGATAATACATTAAGTGTAAGTGTTCAGAACATCTATGTATTTCAGCAGCTTCAATTACTCAGAAGTATTTGAAAAACTTATCTATACTACAAACTACAGCAGCTGATGTCTATAATTGGAGATATAAACAAGACTAGAATGTCACTCATTTGTTGTGGACCCTTCTGAAGAAGACAACCACAAAAACCAGTTATACTAGGTGTTGAACTAGTTACATGGGGCTTTGAAACTAATCAAGACATATATATTGCTAGAATTAGGTTTGCTTATTATGAGCTTTAGTTAATAAGAGATACTGGAATAACTGATTAAGTTATTTATCTCGTGTCACAAAATTTGAAATTAAAATAGACTCATCTGATGCTATAAATAATGAGAAGAGTTTCAAGACCAAATAAGACATTTGTTTTACAGTTCAAAAAAAAAATTTTTTTTTTCTAAAGATGACTGGTAAGGGGATCTTAACCCTTGACTTGGTGTTGTCAGCACCACGCTCTCCCAAGTGAGCTAACCGGCCATCCCTATATAGGGATCTGAACCCTTGGCCTTGATGTTACCAACACCACACTCTCACAAGTGAGCCATGGGCCGGCCCTTACAGTTCAAATTTTTAAGCATAAACTTTACTCTGAAATCTGAATTTGGGTTTTAAAATGTGTTTTTCTTGAACAGTTATAACTTCCTAGAGTAAGCTGACAAAGTTCTCCTGGAAACGTTAAATACTTGCTCATGTCTCCTCTCTCATATCACATTTACTTAAAAAGTAGAATAGTACTTAAAAAAAGCAACTTCTTTTTTTAAATACTATGATTTTAGTAACCACTTTACTGTTTTGCTAAACCTATTTTGGCTTCGCTGAAAACTATATGTGTATTTCAGTCTGGGTATTCTTTTGTATCTAAGCCAATATGCCAAATAAACAATCTGGCCAATGAGCTCAGAACTATTTCTGAACAGTTCAGTTAATTTTTAAAAGAATGAATACAATCTCCAGAAGTAACCAAGCACCTACTTTGTTCTGTTCTACTGTAAAGTCACTTTAGGTTGATTTAGAGAACTAGGACAATGACTCCCTCGTGGACTAGAATACATAGTACTTTCATTCTGCGTAGGGAAGTATAATTATACATCTACGTAATATATATGATATATAGAATTATATATGTCATTATTATGATATATACATACATAATAATATATATGATAATAATATGGGATACATGAGCTATATCAGACCTAGATGATATTAAAGCATATCATTATGATCTTAATACTTTTCTAAGATATAAAGAGGGATCTTTTCTGATTCCGTATTATGCTTGCCACATGGAATCACTAACTGTGACATGTGTTGGGAGTTTTCAAACTGTGTTCTGCAGAGCCTAAGGGGAAGGAGCAGGCAGGGGAGAAAAGGAGGTAGGACTCAGAGCTTTGTGCTTTTACCCAAACCTTACAGCCTCCACATTTATGTGGGACCTTAGGATATAAAACTGTTAAGTTTGGGATTAAAAAGCAGGCATCTGCAGCTAACGTGCACTAATGATAGGAAAATAAGGAAAGCACCATTTTAACATGAAAATCGATATTTCAATATTTCAAAGTGTTCATAGCAATCTGTGAGTCAATTATAAATCTATACATGTGCAAACATACTTTTACACGTTGTATGCAAAGAAGAAAATAAGTAATAATGACTAAACTAGATTTAGAGACAAACGAGGACAAAGAAAAACAAAAGAGAACATCATCCTGTAAAACGCCTGGGATGCTCACTGCTACCTGGGCAGTATGTGTGGCCCTAGGTTTTACACATCTTCACAGCTGTCAAAGGTGGGTTAGCCTGCAACCTATCATGTGGTCTGGTGTACAATGACAAATTGGACCAATCAAACAATCTCTAAGGAATCTGAAGTGAGTGAATGATGAATGAGGCAATTAGAAGTCAACGCAGAAGCTCCAAGGGAACACGAAAAGGAGCCAAGATGCAGAATCAAGACCACAGAGGGGTGGTGCAGGCCAAAGCTCTGGGAAAGCAGAACCCATTTAAGGGAGAGAATACAGAGTAGAAAAAAAAATCAAAAAAAGAAGGAAAGAGTGTGAGAGAGAACAAGGCAGATGCAAAGACTTCCCATGAGCCAGAAATGCGCAGAAAGAGTAGGACATATTGAAGGTCCCCTAGGATTGCCTCGGTTCCTAGTAACGTTCCTGTTTCAGCATAGGTGTATCCTTACTTACTTGAAAATAAAATCCTTTTCCTAAAGATTGTCTAAAGACACTCTGAGTGTCTCAGTGTCTATTCCCCACAACCGGAACTTAAACAGAACTAAAACAGAACTAATATTAATGATCTAATGAGATCCCAAGTTAATGAGAAATTTACATAAATATTACATGTTCTTAAAAAGCTACTTACAGCACATGAAACATTTCAAATGCACTGAAATCCTCTGCAGTAAGCCAGAAACTGTATCACTTACGTTTATGTTAACTTAGTTGGTCGTCAACATTAAGTCACACTAACAGCATACTGCACACAGCAAGTTGTCTGTGTTTTAACTACTTAAACCCAAATCTTAAAAACTTAGGTATCACCCAATTTGGCTGAACAGTTTCTTTTATACAGAGTTCTTAACAAATCATATCATAGAACTTAATGTTACTTGTGAAGGTCAGTATAAAAGAAGAGACTAGCAGCATTTATTTATACTCCAGCAAAGGCAGAGTAATTTTTAAGAAGTTGTTATACAGACAGAACAGAAAGATTATACAGACAACTTCACTGTTCTTAAATAACTACGTCAAGTACATTAGTAATCTTAAATCTGATTTGATATGATACACTCTAGAGAAGAGGTTACAAATTAACAACTGAAGGCTATATCGAGCTTATAGAAGTGTCTGATTTGGTTGTAATGTTTTTAAAAAAAAACAATCACATCAGCTGATGGAACTTTAAAAATCAAGAGGTTATGCATATCTGAAATTTCTGGCTTCTCTTGACATAATAGAAGATTTGCCTGCATGAGCTCATATTTTCATAAGTCAACAAAGTACTGTAGCTGAGTAGAAGTTAGTTACTCAATTTAGATGAGGCAAGGGTGTTCCAGTTTCTCCTAATTTTCTCTCGTTTCCTGCCAATCCCTGTGGGTATTTTAGTTTGTAACCTCTACTCTAGAGATAAATCTCATCTGGGCATCAATATATAATAATTATTAATCTATAAATAGCAGTACTGCTTTACTTAAAAAGGTTGATGACTAAGGTAATGTGAAATATTTCAGAATTTCTAGTCCCAATTCTGTTTTGGATTTAATGACAGTTAAATACAGATCTAACTTGGCACCCCCAATCCTTGTACTTCGCCATGCTCTCCTTACCTTTTCTGTCTGGCTTGAGGTTCCTATCCACAGGGGGTGGTTCACAGTCTGCAACAGGAACAGGCCTTCTGGGAGGGGTCTTTGGGCTGGACCTGAAGCCCATATGAGCAGGAGGAGGAACTTGCATTCCAAATGAAGAGAAATCAAATGTCCCTGGAGTCATTGGCACATAATTTGCTTCCTGAATTGGTTCTGTAAAACTGCTGGAATGTTGTCGTGGTGGCGAGTTTGGATTCATCGGGACGTAATTTTCATCCAGTTCTTCACTTGATACACTTCCCACTGTCAACACATTTTTGATTTTCTAAAATACACATACATTTTTTTTAATAAACAAAAAACTACTGTAAAGTGTGAAAGCACAATTTTAAGTCACACCAACTCATACAGATCTAAAGGTACTCTTATTTCACGATCTCATTTAGTCTCAGGGCACTAAGTATGAAGATTTTGACAATGAAATACACTTGAAGATGCCAAGCTCAATTATACTTACAAAGTGGTTATGGAAGCCTTCAAGCGAACTAGATCTATCACTTGGAAATGTTCGTGGAATATCATAGCAGTCTTGAGAACTAGCATCTAAAATAAAAAACAAACTATCAACATTTCTTCCCATCTTTGCCAGCTCTCAGAGTAATCAGGAATGACCTATTCTTTCTCTCTTTACACACATGCACACATGCATCCATGCACACACATCAATTTTAAAAAGAATGCTCACAGAATAATATATTGAATTGGCACATTAAACCACTAGAAAAATATAGACATTCACCTATTTGCTAACCAATACCAATATCTGATCATGAGAGTAAGTGAATGTCTAAACCTGGGATAAGATGTTTTCTCAACTTTTGCATAATCATGGTCTTAACTCATATCTCTTTGATGTTTTTTTTTTTTTTTTTTTTTTTTTTTGTGGCTGGCCAGTAAGGGGATCTAAACCCTTAACCTTAGTGTTATAGAACCACGCTCTAACCAACTGACCAGCCCCTTAACTTATATCTCATTATATCATATCCAAGTTATACACTTCAAGAAGGGAGTTGGAAATTGGTACTGACTAGTTTAGTAAGTACTGATACAAATACTATTCATGATACATTAAGTCTTTATTTTCTTTAATATAGTTAGAAAACTTTCTCCCAAAATACAGAAATATTAGCACATAGTTTATAGGGTATGTGCATTAAAAACTTTGGCTTTCTATTTTTAGGACTTTAAGAATCTCAGAGAATAACTCAGACCCATTTTTTCCCTCCGTATCTATAACCTTTGGTGCAGGCTCTAGGGAATGGTATAGGAAAAGTATACTCACTAGCAATAAGTGAAGTGGCTAGTGATAAGGGGAGAGAAGATTCAGCACTTTAAAAATAAATAAAAATCAAAGAAACAAAAAGCATAATAGCTTGACTGAAACAACTCGTTAGACACAACGTAAACATTACTTATATAGGAAGGAAGGAAACAGAGCCCAACAGATGTGACATAGACATGGTCATAAGGCACACAAATACAGGAAAGGGTATGACTCGGACAGGCTCTGTGGCTGGCCCATTTCCGGCTCTTCTGCCCAAACAGAGGGCCTGCCCACCCAGGATATATGGAAAATGAGAGAGAGAGGTGCACACTCCCAGAGGCAGGAAGTCATTACTAAGGGCATACTTCTTCGGGGATGAAAAACTCCAACTCTTTCTCCCTTGCAGCAGAGCATGCATGCACACATGCATGCACACACACACACACACACCCTTCCAGGGAGCTACTGAGACTCTGATATCTTGGCTACACGAGTGGATTACTGCACAGTTGAAGAAAAAAAGGAGTTTCATTTAACATCATACTATGCTGAAAAGAACAAATAATCAGAAAAACAGATGTATCATTAACCTCTAAGAGGGTAGAAGCCAACCAGAGCTGACCTTTTCGCAATTTGTTCAAATCCACAGTGGAAACGGTATTACTACGTGATGGCGGCATCCCTGCTGTAGGGATACAGTAACTACTGTCAGTGTCTGAGGCCGTGCGTGGGATACTACACGTTTCCACAGGAGATCGGTCATGGGCTGAATGTGGTTTCGGTGGCCGAGGTGGAGGAATATCTGGAATACTGTCTAGCTTTGACGTCTGTCCCAAGGTTCCTTCTGGAAATGTTCGTGGAATCTGATAAGTATTACCAGGTGTTGGAGGAATGTCATAACTAATAGATACATGCCTCATTTGAGTCTCTACATTTGACGTCCCAGATGGGGTATTAAAAACATAGAGTTCTCCATCTGCTTCAGTACTTGATGGAGACACCTTTGGTAGAACATCATGGGAATAACTCCTGGGCAGGTTATAAAGGCTGGAGTCTACAGAAACAGATGCAGCACGTGACGGTGGAGAGTCGTACATCATCTGCTGCTGAAAAAAGCCATTCACTCCATGTTTGCTCTGGGAGGAAGCAGGATTTTTATGAGAAGGGACATTATCATTGCAGTCTGTTTCAGAAGAGGTGGATTTTGCAGAATCAGCATGCGTTCTAAAATCGTTAATGACAGAGTAAAACATGGTGAAGACATAGAATACGTTTTTGGTAGATATATTTATAGCTTAGCAATCAAAATACATGGCTTTTTTCATTAGATTTTTTGTGTATGATCCATAAGATTTAAAGCTCAAATATTCTTTAGTTTTTATGATTATATACCAGACAACAAAACCGCCACCACAAAACCACCAAAAGCATTCTCCCTAAGTCCTGTCCTGTACCTGCCCACATCCCCAACTCCAACTATTAAATTCACACATAAAATCACAATCCCTGAAGCACTAGAATTAGACATTACAAAACTCAGGGAAAGGTAAATGTTTAAGGCATAGACACAAGGAAAAGCATTTCCTCTGGGAAGCATGCAAAAACCTAGTGCCAATACAGTGTATAAAGTTGATCCATTGCTCTTTAACCTGCCTGTGGCAAATATGTTGTTCTGTAAAACTAAGTCTGATGATCACCTAGTCTTGAATAAATTCAATGTGACCTTACAAGCAGGTGACAACTTAATAGGTTTCATGTATCCTCCCTTTTCTAATGTTCTTTAACATACATTTAGCCAACACTATAAAAAGGATCAAAACATATGACACAGAGTTAACCAACTCCAAACAATAATTAACCTTGAGTAATCTCATTAGAGTATATTTTATGGTTTGGGTACATTTTCAGTTTCTGCATTTTAAGGTATCACAAAATTTGGGTATAAGCCAGATGAAGCTAACAATACAAGCACACTCTCATTTTAATATTTCTTTAAATAACCTGTGATAGAGTTTGTTATTTTATTTTATTATTTTCTTAAAGGGCCTCTATTCCCTGATTTCTTAGTAACATCTTGCACTGTGTGTTGCTTTTATTCATTGAAACTCCCCTCCTTTGGTATCAGAGAACCCATATTTTCTGATTAACCTCCCATCCTCACTTTGCTTCTCCCTTGATTATTTCCTGGTTTCATTGACTGCCTCCTTCTTCCTATCTCTCCACCTGGAAATGGCCAACAGAATTCAGTCCTCTAACCCTTTTCCACACACGCCATTAGAAAAATCTCCTTTTTCATAACTTCACCTTTTCTGAATTCTGACAACTCATCTTCTCATCAGACTCTGAGTCCCATATTTTCAAACTGATATTTCTTCTTGGTTATCCCAGTATTATGTTGCTCATGCGTCCCAAACCAAATTCAATTTACTTCTCAAGTTGATTACCCTTCCTAATTGCATTAAAAGAAATGACTTTACCCAGATTCTCTGGACTCAAAACCAATCAGCTGGATTCCCTCTCTTTAATCCCCACAGTTACTCAGGCACCAAGTCCTTCTCCCTGAATTTCTACTTCCCTGCTCTATTCTCACTGCCAGCACCCCACATTCAGGTCCATGTCTCTGCTGAGATCTGTATTACCGAACCCTCCTCCTAAACTTCTCCTTTCCTCTAGTTTCTCCCTCTTCCATTCTATCCATGGGACCATACTGCTATACTGCTATGAGATCAATATTTGCAAAACATGGTTTTTATATCATTCACCTTCTCAGAGGAAAACCTATTAAGTCCCTACAGGCTGTGAGAACTACAAGGCCACAAACTAATCCACTTGCATTGAGGCTACTAATAACCTGGCTCTAACTTGTATGTCCTACTATCCAATTTGAGTCTTTTCCTCCAAGCAGGCTGTCCTCATTACCTTTATCCAACCATGCTCATTCTCACATGTCCTTTTCCTCAAGCTACTTATGCACAAATTACTAATGACTTTCTCCTTTTCTCTCACCAACTAGGTGTCGTTCAAATCCTCCTTCTCCTTCAAAGCTCCTCACTGATTTCTCCATCTTAAAAACACTTGCACTGTCCCTTTGTAGAATTTCTAGTGCACCTATGTATATTCTAAAATTTGCACTTCATTTAATTCAAATGAGGGAGTTAAGAGAATATAGAGTGCTATATTTAAAGCTCCCTATCTGACTAGGTAACAGTTCAGCAGCGAATAACTACAAATATCAAGCTATTTCCAATACTGTGATGCAACAGAGATACATAGGTACAACCAGGATGTGATAAAAATGAAGAGACATTTAGTCTAACCTGGGAGTTTGGGGGAATGCTTCCTAGAGGAGTACATGTCTGAGCTGAATCTTGAAGGATGAACAAGAGTTTGCAAGGCAACTCTCATTTATCGTCTTCATCTATAAATAATGCTTGCCTGATTTCACTTCTTAACAAGCCTTCCTCGTGAATTCCAGAGGCAACTGTATCTGTGGGGACTGTATCTTATATAACAGTGGGCACACAGTGGGTACTTAACAAATATTTATTATTTAACTGTCACTTTTGCAAACAATAGGTGACAAAATATATCTGGGCATTGATTTTGAGCATAACTTCTACTGCAACAAAAAAGCTATGATACCGGTGAAATCAATGAAAGACACTATATGAAAAGAAAATGTACTGAAAGCTGCCCCTTAGCTGTTGGCTTTTAAAAAGCTGATATTGAAAAACAACTGTGAATCTCCATAAAATAAAATCTTAGTTAGTAGCATAGATAACAAAGTTGCGAGTGTGTAATTTAAAATACTCACAGCAAACAGGCAAAATCAAGTTAGAATTTGATATTATTAACTAGTGTTGATTTATAAATTTTTTTCTTTTGCTCTTACAGGTAAAATCCCACTACAACAAATATATAGAAACCCATCTTTGGAATGTTTGTGAGCTATTCCTGTCATTTCAGGGAATGGTTCACAGAAACTGTTTTGTAGACCTTAAATTCTACATAAAAATTTTTGAACAAGTAAGTGCTTTGTCTGATCCTAGCCCAGTAATAATCACTCTTTACATGAAAAAGAAAAAAAAAAAACACCTTTTTTTTTGTCACCAAGTGCTTTGTCTGATCCTAGCCCAGTAATAATCACTCTTTACATGAAAAAGAAAAAAAAACACCTTTTTTTTTGTCACAGAAGTAATAATGTTTAATATCTTATAACCCTGTTTAAAAAAATCTTTCACATCTACTATACAAGTCCAGTCTTATACTGTAAATAAAAATACCCAATAGACTGATATCACTATCACATAGCTCTTATTGGTAGAGACTAACCTCTTAATCATTTTCCTTCTCCTTTTTAAAATAGTAAAACAACTGCCCATTAACTCTCTCTGTCACCTTAAGCCTTCCAGCTACCCAACTGTCATGTTTTTTGGGGGGGTCACTGGCTGGTACAGGAATCAAACCCTGGACTTTGGTCTTATCAGCATCATGCTCTAACCAACTGAGCTAACCGGCCAGCCCCAACTACTCAATGTCAACAATGATCAAATTAAAATATCTTATAGCTTAGAAGAGGGGAGGGGTGTAGGAGAAGAGAGGGAGGTGACAGGGAAACCAAGGATTTGGGAAAGGCTGTGTGACTCTCCAGTCAAGAACTGTACTCCATATACTTTTTTGTACTTAAAAATGTGTAAAGTCAAGGCTTGGGGTAAGCTCTACTTCATTGCTAGGTATGAAGATTGAAAGTTTCATAGGTTTTAGCAATATATTAGATTTCATCAAATTTCACTAAAACCCAATTTGTATTCCATAGAATTTGCTGAATTGGGATTTTACCTGTAAGATTAATTTCTCACACAGATCCAAAACAACCACAACACACTCACTGCAATGGAATCGTTTTGCTTTCAAAATCTTCTAGTAGTAGGTATTCCTCTCCTTCTTCAGAAACAAAAGATGACCCTTGGCTGGTTTACAATCACATAAGAAATGGAGCAAGATCACCATTTATAAATCAGAGAAATCTGTTAAGCAAGTAATACTGTGAGTCTGTAACAAAGACTATAAAACAGTAGACAGACTTCCAAAAAAGCCTGGTAGGTGTAACTGTTCTTTGCCAAAGATGGTAGACACTGTTTCTTCAATAAAATCTCCTGAATATCAGAAATCATTAATAGAGGAATATAAACCTGAAGTATAAGTCTGAAACATAAGCCTATAGAGATGGTTTCTTTTAAGTCTGCAAGTCATGGTTAAAAAAGTTTAAAGGTAAGATTCTTAAATGTACACACACACACATACATGCAAATACAATTTACCTGGTGGGTTCAGGCTTCTTGCTTTGACAGTTGATTAGCAAGAGGTAGTCTTGAGGATCCTCTTGGATACCAAGAGATTCCAGGTGTGGTGGAGGGTTGAGTAGCTGATAGGGAGGAGGTAGAGCAGCAGAGGATAAATCCACCTGGGTGGATGGTGGGGCTGCATTTATAGCTAAAGGTAAATCAGCTGGGGCTTGTAAGGAGCTGCCAGGTGGCTTCACAGGATCTGCAACACCAAAGTTTAACTATCACTATCACATTACAAGAATCTTTTTAAAAAAGTTACTTTCAAGTTTAGAGATAAATTGTTTCAACACACAAAAACAGAATAAACCATGACAATATCAGTTAAAACAAATACTAACTAAATGACAACATTTATACAGGAAGTAAGTGGTTCTTGTCCAAGAGATCTAAATAGTAGGGCTTATTCTCTATTCCAGAGGCTCTAAAAAAGCCACGTTAACCTTGCCTTTAACAGTTTTTTGATTTGAGGTTACTGGGAATGAAGGTGTTCAACAATCTTAGCAGAAGTGACAGATTTTTTTTTTCCATGATGATAAACAACGTGCTTTCTAAGCCAAGCCAAACTTCCAAGAAGACACACTTATTACGTGGCATTTACAGGCCCATGGTGCTGCGAGTACCAAGGGCAGCTCTCCACCCTGGTCTTATTTCGCTGTCCCTTCTTTTCTTTCTACTTCTTATCAGATGAGGGAGAAATATTTCTAATGGTAGGACTGGTGAAAATAAGTTCTATTCGTGTTCAGGAAAGAACATCTTTAAGGTATTGCCTGTTCCCTTAGCTCAAAGCCTATTTGCCTTTTAGTGAATTTCTGTAGTATTTTCATGAAAAGGGGGTTAGCAAGTGATGAAGTAATATTAAGCCCTTAACTATGTTCTGAAAAGACATATGAAAATACCTAAATTGTGCAGAATGAAGTAATTTGAAAATAAGCTGAAAACCTAGAAATAAAATCCCACTGGAATCACTCACATAACCAAGTACAATTTTAAGGGCCCAGAAGAAAAACGCTCTCTGTTAGTCTGGTTAGGAATACAAGGGTACAAATAATACAGAAAAAGGCAAATGCTCAGGCACGAATAAACAAATGTGTCAGCTTTCTGTTTATATTAAAGTAGAAAACGCTGGGTTGAAATAGATTTTCACAACAAAACATTACATAAAAGATGCTAAAAAGTGGTAAGGAAATTAAATGTTCTACCAAATAGAGTTAAATGCAGGTCATTTCGCCTGTTTATTTACCAGAGAGGGGCTAAATGTCAGCTCTATCTTCTCTAGATACTTAGAATAAATCTACATGTCTTTGATAATGTCTTTATATATTTAACTGTAATATTCATATATGCAACACAACAAAGTTTACTTAGTTCATTTTACAATTCTTCCTCCTAGGCATAGAAGGTCATATCCTAATTGTGAAGCCTGAATAACACACTAACATGGCTAAACAGAACAGTATATCTCTAAGTATGGTTCTTAATAACAAACAAAAAAGGATCAGAACTCCTCTATGCTTCACTGTGCCTTACATGTAGTAGACGCCAAAAATTAAAAAAAAAAAAAATAAGTTGCATTTATGGGACAGAAACTGACTGAGCACTCACTTAACTCCTCTATGCTTCACTGTGCCTTACATGTAGTAGACGCCAAAAATTAAAAAAAAAAAAAATAAGTTGCATTTATGGGACAGAAACTGACTGAGCACTCACTTTACATCAAGTTGGAAGAGATTAAAACAAGATTCACCTCCAAATCTGTAAGAGCCATTTGCCTGCATGCACAGTTTGGGATTTGCTGAAGAACTCTGTGAGTCCTGCTAGATGCTAATTAAATTTGAAAACTTCTTTCAGTTAGAGAATTTGGCCTGAGTAAACAGAAGTTGAGATAAATTTTAACTTTTTATCTTATGCTTCATGCAATGTCAAGTCTTCATACAGGCTCATCTTACAAAATCTAACACCTTATGCCAGGAGTTAATCAATCTTTCTTTCTTCTCCTCCCCTCCCCTGCTCTTTCTTTCTTTCCTATTTATGGAAGGTGAGAAAAGAAAATGGTGACAACAAAAAAAATAAACTTCTGGATATTTACACAACAAAACACCCTACTTTCAGTGGGTGCTCATAAATACCTATTGTCATGTCTAATTGTTGATTATAAAGTGGTATATATAACATACCCTATGAAATGCTTTACTACTTTGATTCAGTTGCAACTATACAGAGATTTATTTAAGGGGATTTAAAATGCCACAGATTAAACAGTGACTCAGAGTAAATCCTTGTGGATTTAAGAGAACTATGAAAAATATTTATCTTTTAAAGAAGAGCTTAAGAAAAATATATACAACATTAAGGAGGAAAAAAAGAGCAAAGGGATGAGAAACTGTTAATGATCCTACAGGCTGTATTCACAAGTACATTTTATCTACTTCTTTCCTCTACAGGACAGGCATGGTAAAAGAGAATAATCCAGTTCAATTTTTAGTTCTGACCAAAACAAAACTAAACACTGGAAATACTTTGGTGTATAAAGCAGTATGAATTCTAGCTTTTCCCTATAACTCCTAAGAAGTTTTCCAGGTGGTTATTCTTGTTAGACACACTCTCCTTTAATATTTTTTCTAAACTTGATGGCTATACACTAAACGACTTGAGTAATTCATGTTAAGTTGGAAAAGAAAATCACCCAGCCAGGCAATCAGGTTTGTCTGACCTTGTTTTAACACAATGGGACCATCTCATTTTTACCCTTTCATTTCTTCTACCTGTGAATGACAAAAAGTGTTCTATCCTCTTTACAGCTACAAGAGTCTCTGAACTTTATGAGGATTCAGCTTCCTTTTTAAAAAATATCTTGTTCACAATATGTGAAGACTTATATGTTCTTTTTTTTTTTTTTTTCTTTTCCTTTTTTCGTGACCGGTAACGGTATCGCAACCCTCGGTGTTGCGCCCGCACCGCACTCAGCCAGTGAGCGGACCGGTCTCTATATGGGATCCGAACCCTCGGCGGGAGCGCTGCCGCACTCCCAAGCGCCGCACTCTACCGAGTGCGCCACCGGGCCGGCCCAAGACTTATATGTTCTTATGAGATGCAAGAACTAGAGGAAAAACTACCATTATGTTCACTAGCAAGCACATGAAAGAAAAGAGACCATTAAACAGCTATGAAGAGCAACTAGAACCATTCTAAACAATACAGGCAAACGAATGACTTTAAAAAGGCAAGAACGAACCACTCTACTACTTTGGTTCAGATAATGCACTATCTTCAAAGTTTTAGTGTTTGGGATCATTTTACTCACATTAATTTGACTATATACTAAGTTCTGCATATTTTAATAGAAGCATTGCACTGTGTCTAAATATTCCCTAACATAAGATTTCTAGCCAAAGTTAAGCACCTGGTCTAAAAGAAAAAAATTCTGTTCCACCTTATAAAGACGTGTAGCCCCTATTCTATGCTACAAGTAATTTAACAGACCATTCTGCTTTTGGCCTTGCTTAGGTTTCTAATATACTGCTCTAAGTAATGCTGGTATCAAGTTTCTAAGAAACAAACATTGGTTTAGGGTTTGCTTATATGTGTAAAATTATTTCCCATCTCTTAATTCAGAAGGCACGAAGAGTATAATTAATATCCATTAAAGGCTTAATAAGCTGCTGGAGTATCCTAATTGAAATTTACTTAGAAAGCTAATAAGTACTGCTAAGGAAAGCCTTTCAGTGAACAAGCCTTCAATAAAGAGAAGTAGATTATCATGTGATGAAATCCACAAATAATAAACTGGCCCACATGACCCCATCCGAACACACAGTTTTGTCATATTTGGAACCATAATGCCCTGGTGTTAGCGTCCCTCACAGAAACTGGGGTGCCTAGGTAATGCCTCTGCACATTCAAAATAATAATTTTTAAAAATAAATCAAACAGCACAAGATTTTATGCCCTAGGAAACAATTCTATTCTTATTACTAAGGCAGAATATTTCAATGTTGATGTGATAGGTTCTCTTATTTTGTGACCACTAATTTACTGTATCTGAGCATGCAGTAAAAAAAACCTGGTATTGGATGTTGGCGGGGCATGGCTGAGGCCCTCAGCCTCCCCCATCCCTGGCTTGGGAGCCCCAGGGGCTTCGGGTCCTTCTACATTTTATAGGTGTTCTTTGGTGGTGTTAGACCTTTACTAGTTAATATCAAACTCTGTCTCTAGTCTGTGGGTATTCTGTTTGAGGCTTGGAGCCATGGGAAGCCGAGCCCAGCTGCAAGTAGGCAAGCTGCTGCTACCATCCCAGGGCCCCTCTGGGGGCCTGAGGCATGGAGCCAGTAGAAGCCAAACCCAGCTGCAACCAGGTAAGGAGCACACTAATAACACCGTTTTTACATGGGTAGCCCCGCATAGCCACCGCAATTGCCATGGCTGCTGCAAAAGTGGCTAGTCTCCATAGCAGCAGTCACAGCCACTGTGCAGATGGCATGCCAGACTCTCAACATAATTGACACAAGAAGGGATACCAGCAGAGACCAATTAAAAAAAAGAAGAGGTCCTCTCTCTCCACAAAGCACACTCCACAGTAATAGAAGAAGCATTTGGTTTATGATAATAGGGGAGGAGTTGTTCACACCTGTCTCAGTACTGGACAGATCATCTAGGCAACAAACCAATTAATCTATCAGATGGAGAGAACAAATCTATGGTTATTAGAGGGGGGAGGGGAAACGGGAGAGATTAGATAAGGGGCATAAAGAGTAAGTATGATTTGTAACAATGAATATGCTAATAAAAAATAAAATAAAAATAAACAAATAGAACTGTGGTACTGCCCATGTTTTTAACAGGAGACCAGATGAGATTCTTTTCTCTGAAGATGGGCTATATCTGCTGATAGAATATTTTTTGGTCTTTTAGAATATTTTTTGGTCTCTATTGTAAAAGTTATAACTTTATGTTCACTATTAAAGGTAAAAACGCCAAGATTACTCTATTTCTACTGATTACTGATTTTCCCAGTGTGTTGCAGAATTTTTATCTCTGTAAAGAGAAGCATTTCAAATAGATCTTTGTCTAATTAACTTAGCAAAGAGTCTATGAAGAGTATGCATTATCATTAATACTAACATAACAATCTTCTCATTTCTGAATATACCACTGTTTATAGAAGAACATTTTATAAAGATAGATCTGACAAATGGATACAAACAAGAAATAGCAGTAGTTGCAACCTGTAGTCTCTTCAATTTATTTAATCAACTATTGAAGACCCTGAATCACGGCAAAATCTGTTTAATGTGTTTCAAATAGAAATATTATCTTCTTATTTTTCATGACTCTCTCCTTAATAGATTGTAAAAACATTCTTAGAAACTTTAAAATAAACCCTTAGGCAATGCTGACAAATGCCATAATTCTTATTCAGAGGTAGACGGCATCAGAACAACTTGTGGGGTATTTTAGAAATCTCGGTCCCTGGGCCTCACCAGGAGAGTCTATGAAACAAGATCTCAGAGGCAGCAGCTTGAAAATATGCAATAAAACAAAACAGAAAAAACAAAAAAAACTCACTCTGGTTGAACTGGTCCTTAGGAAAATGCCAATTAAAATGACAAAATACCACTACACACCCACTAGAATGGCTAAAATTAATGACAATACCAAATGGTGGTGAGAATGTATGGTAACTGTAATATCATCCACTGCTGGTAGGAAAGCAATTGGTACAATAACTTTAGAAAACTAAAGCTTCTAAATCTACTAAAACTAAATATGCATATATCCTATGACAGAGCCATTCCACTCATGGGTATATACCCAAAAGAACTAAGTGTTTATGTCCATCGAAAGACACATATAAGAATGTTTACCACAGCATTATGTGTATTAACTAAAAACTGAAAACCACCCAAATGTCCATCGACATTCGAATAGATCCATACTTTGTGATATATTCACACAATGGAATACTACCAAGGATGAAGAAAAACCCTTGTTACATGCTACAACCCGGATGAATCCCACAGACTTAATACTGGAAAAAAGAAGCCAGACTCAGTGGTTCCATTTATATGAAGTTTAAGAATAAGCAAAACTAATCTATAGTGATAGAAGCAAAAGACAACAACAAGACAAGTTTCATTTGTGTAGGGGCTTTACTGGGAAGAGGCATGAGAAAACCTAGGGGAGTAGAAATTTTCCATTTCTTACCCATAGAGGCAGTTACACTGATATTTATGCAGAGATATAAATGGATATATAAAACTATATTGAACTACACATTTAAGATTTATGCCTTTCATATAGTAGCAAGTTATACCACAATAAAAATAAATATAAGAAAGTTAAAAGTCCTTGATTGAGGAAGACTCCTTTACAGGAAAGGAAGTGTGTCGGGCTAGGGCTCAGACCATTCAAACCCATTGTACAGATTAGGTCACAGACCCCTCACATGCCAGGGTGGGTCACAGACCCCTCACATGCCAGGCTGCATTGCCATACCGCTCACATGCCAGGCTGGGTCACCAGACCGCACACGTGCCAGGCTGGGTCACAGACTCCCTCATGTGCCGTGCAGGCTGGGTCACAGACACCTTATATGCACGTGACAAGCTGGGTAATTGGAAAAAGATCCCGGCAGTCGTTGGCAGAGTTGACAGGTTCATTCCAACATTAGCTCAATCCTCAGCTTCCTCAGCAACAGCAGCAGCTTACCAGCAGCCTCCAGCGGCCTCTAGCAGCAGTGACGGTGGCCTCCGGGGGACACCGAAGGGGCCCTGGCAGCAACAGCCTCCAGCAGTAGTAGTGACCACCCCTTGTCCCACACCCCCCACCCGGGGGTATCCCAGGGGCAGGGGGACACTGTGGATCAGAGCCACTCATCCTTTATACTTAAGTACGATAACCCAGGAACACCTGGGTGCAAGTGAGACAACTCAGGAATACCTGGGTGCCCACGTGCATCAACATCAGACAATAGCGAAGGAACATCTGGGTGCACGTGCGTAGTTATATTTACATCAAATGCTTGGCAAGATTCTGAACACCTCCTCCCCCAGCCTGACCACTGACTTTCACTTTCCCTACAGAAGTCTGTGTATATTCTCACATGTTAGTTTACCCACTTTATTAAAGGGAAGAATATCAAACAGAATTGCACTTGTTTTTATTAAGACACTCTGATCTGGGCATTTTGAGAAAAGCAACTCAGAGGCAATTTGCTAATCTTGCATCCTGTAATTAGACCAGGGGCCTTTATACAAAGTTGGTGAGCTTCACACAGCCCTTAGGCTATGCTTCCCAGCACTTGTTTAGCAGATTTAACAGCTTCCACCTTGGTGTTGTAGAAACAAAAATAAATCTGCACATTTCCAAGAAAAACAAAAGAAATTAATTTCTACTCTACCAAAGAAAAGCATTCATAGGAACCACACACAGCTCAATGAGCTAGAATTTAAAAACAGATACAGCCTGCCAGCATTTTTAGTATTCAATAATAGCAGTGGTCACCTGGGGCAGCGGAAATAACATGGTAACGATATTTTGAGAGGTTCCTGGAATCAAAACACAGGTCATATTTTTCCCCTTTCCTTTTGTTTTCAGGGGAAAATTAGTTATTCTCTCAGGGACTGGGGATAGTTATTTTGTCAGACTATGATATCCAAGCATAGTCTGTTTCTTCCCACATTTAGCCTGAAACTAGTATAGTGAAAAATCATCTCCTGATATTAGCCAATTTTCAAGCCAAGAGTTGTAGCACATTCAGCTCTCTGAAATGGGAAGTGCACAGGGCTCAGGGGACTGATCTAGGTAAAAACAAAAACACCTATTACTAAGTGACTGGCAGTGAAATCTATTTAGAAACGAAAATATAAAGCAGGTAGTAAAATTAATGGAAGAACAAACAAGTTTTGATATTTACCTTGTCATATTAAACTGTATGAATATGATTACAAAGGATAATAGCAATTCTCTGCTGTTTAAGTGACTGGCAGTGAAATCTATTTAGAAACGAAAATATAAAGCAGGTAGTAAAATTAATGGGAGAACAAACAAATTTTGATATTTACCTTGTCATATTAAACTGTATGAATATGATTACAAAGGATAATAGCAATTCTCTGCTGTTAAAAATTTGATACAAACCTTTAAATGTGTGAATTTTTAAAAAATGCATTTAGCAAAGTCTGCCACTTCCTAATGCATAAGGAAATACAGTGGTTGACTTTAAAGCCTTTTTGCAGTTTTGCTACTATGTATCAAAAACCAAAATTATAGAGTACTATAAAATATTTTTTGCTCCTTGACACTACATAATGAAGACTGTTCATCTTTTACTCATTTATTCCAAGAAAGTAAACATATATGTCAATTCAGTGTATTAACATATTTCTAACTGTGGCAATTTAGGGAGATGGCCAGGATAAAGTTGTGAATAAAACTAAATCACAGAATTTTAAAAATAAGTGCAGTTGCATTTAGATACAGCTCATGAACTAAACGTAGATAGTACTGGAAAATTAAAGTCCTTAGCAGCTTGTTCCAATGAACAGCTAAAAATGATTTGTGATTAGCATAGCCATTCTTGGTAACCAACTCACAGAACACATACTCGTATATTAAATTTGATTAATTATACTATGAATTCTCTTGCAACATGCCCTCCCCCCATGGATACTGTGAAGATATCAAGTTCACAAATGGAGGGTTTCACTCAACCCAAATGTACTTCTAATCTGTTTTATAAGGACTTGGGAGTTAGGCCACTGAAAAGATCACTGTAGCTTTTAAGTTCTGAAACTTCACCCTGGTAGAGGTTTTATAAAGTGAAAGCAGACATTGTCACTGACTGATTCAGATTTCAAAAATCAATGAAAATGTTCCACTAAGTACAAAAATTCTCAGTACGTAATCACTTATAGTCACAGAGCCATTTAAAAACTACCTAGGCTTTTCCTGACCGCCTTAAGACTAAAATCAGGTGCTGCTGCTATCCATGCTTATCTATTTTTTTCTTTAGCAGAGCACTTATCAACTGGTATTATAATTCCTGGATTGTTTGTCTGTCTCTCCTGCTAGACTGATTGTAAGCTCTATGAGGACCAGAAGTGTATTTACACATTTCTACAGTATTGTACTTTAATATACTCATATATATAAACTTGCACTCATCAATAACTGTAATAAATTATTTTGGATATTTCTTTTAATGAACCCTCTTCCACTAGATGCTCAGATCCATGTCTGTGATGTTTACCATTTATCGCCCTAACTAGTCAACTAAATGGGTATATATTTGTTAAATGAATGTCCATTGCCTAGTAGAGTGTTAGCAAACAAATAATTTGGTGAACTAATGAATTAATTTTCTAAAGCAGAATAAGCTTTTCTTCTTTCCGGAGCTGAGTAGGTGTTCAAACAAACCAGAATGCCTGCCTTAAAACTTGCAAAGTTAATCTTGGACTCTCGAGCACTAGAAATTCTTATTTGGGGGTTCTCAACTCTATCCACCTCTGCATGTGCCTCCAAAAAAATAGACACTATGGGTTTGAATCCCCATACTGGCCAGACACCAAAAAAACACAAACAAAACAAAACAAAACAAAAAAACCCAAAACCAAAATTAGACACTCACATTCCTTGACTGAAGAATGTACATCCTCTAAGAGAACATCCCATTTCCTTTGTTAAATATATTAAGGAGGATTATGAAAAGAATAGAGAGAGATACAAGAACACCTACTACTTAGCCTTTCAGATCAGCTCAATCTATACAGGCAACCAATGGAGACAGAAGTCTGCTGGTATTAGTCCATTTAGGTTGTTTATAACAAAATACCTGAAACTGAGTGACTTATAAAGAAAAATGATATTTATTCTTACAGTTTCTGAGACCAGGAAGTCCAAAGTCCATCTGGTAGTAGAAACAGTGACTCAGGGGTCTCACATTGCAAGGTGGTAGAAGCAGAGAGAGCAGAGAGAGACAGAGAGACAGACTCTCCTCTTATTTTAAAGTCCTCAGAACCATGCCCTGACCACCATTTTTAATCCATTCACTACTACACTGTCCTATAATCCAATCACCTCTTCAAAGCTCCACCTTTCCATTACTATAATAGGATTTCCCACCCTCTTAACAGTCACAGTAGGGATTAAGCACTAATACATAAAACTTGGGGACACAATTCAAGCTTCAGTGAGTTTTGGGGGCACATAATTCAATCTACTACATTGCTCTGATGTCCCCCAAAACAAATTCTAAATTTAAAAGCAGCAGGCAAAGGAACAACAATGGCGACAAAATGATTGTAAGATGACAAATTATTTTAACAGAGAATCTATCATATGAGGAAAATAATGTGGTGTCTAAATCCAATAATTATCATTAGTGAGTAGTTATTAAATAACCATTAAAGAGAGAGCTATCTCATTTGTGACTTTAAAATCCATCACTGTACTCAAATACGAACTATGCATGCAAACAAAAAGAGTTTAACTGGAGTTAGAAATAACACCCTCATGCCCACTTACACTGTGAACATATTTAGCAACTTCTCGAAAACAACTGACCAGCTGAAGCCTTAACACTCTCCCCCAACCCCCTGTGTAACAGTTTCTTGAAGCTTTTCATCAAGACAGCTCTGTTGAAGATCTCTAGTTCATTAACCACCCCCCGGGCTGAACTGGGTCCCTCCTTCCCTCTTTCAGGGATGCTCCTGAAGGCATTCTGGCTTCCGTCACCATGGGGATCCTCCCTGCCCTGTGGGGTCCTTCTCTAGGGCTGCTGACTGGCCGGAGAGGAAGCGCATGCCAACCTGCACTCATTAGAGATGATTACTTTCTCACTTCAAAGTTTTTGTTTTTTATTTTCTTTTCTTAAATAAGCACTCAATCAAGCAATTCAATCCAAATTGTGATGTTGATTATTAATATAATTTTCTACCCCTCACAAAATCTCCAGCCCTCCTAAATGCAGATATTCAGAAATGCACACATCTAAATGTGAGTATAACTGTGAAGACAATAAGGTCAAAGACCTCAGTTCGCCTTTATTTATGATTCTTGGCTCTACAAATCTAAATCTGTATTGGAGTCCCACACACAGGTTCTTAGTGTTTGTTTCAAAAGGAAGTGAAATAGAGAAGTGGACAGGGAATAAATGGTCAGACAGCTAGAGAGAAGTATCTGAAGAGGAATTCCACTTCTAAAATTCTTCTTGAGACCTCTAGTCATTCAGCTCCTTCCCAGGATAGGTACCCCAAATCTCAGTTCCTCAGTCAAGATCTGTGAGCAACCCTCCCCTCTGCCTTTTTCAGTCATAATGCTTCTGCTCCAGACAAGTATAATTTTACTCCATCTCTGGATCCTTTCTGTCCCAAGTCCCTTCAGCTGTAGGATTCTGCATCCCTCCTTTCATTTATGTAATAATATTACTTCCCTCGAAAGCTGACAATTTATAATTTGTCTTCTTCTAAGAAGCTTTTCCTCACTACTGCTTATTCAAACCTTGAGCTCCCTGTTCCTTCCCCCCATGCTCTTTTTAAGACCTGTGTTAAGTAAACTCCTTTGGCACTTTTTCATTGTGTTTTGTGACTGACTGACATTTGCTTTTCATAGGTATTGGTAATCACTTTGGCTTTCATAGCTTCATAATCTAATATAGTTTAAAAACAACTCCTAAAGAGTTGGGTTGAATCACATAAAGTAGTGTTTTAAACAGGTCAAATATAGTCAAATATCAATAGTGTTATGTAGCTCAACTTAATACATCAGAACTCAACAAATGCTCTTAAATAAGTATGTCTTCTTGTCACCTTCTTCCTCAGGACAATTATTTAGACACTGCCCCACAATGGTTAAGTATCTCTCTCTAAAACCTATAAAAAGATTTTCCCCAAACCGATAAGCGTTCAAAGCTTTTTCCAAATTTCAAGTTACTATTATAAAAAAAATAAAACAACACATTGTATATTGGTAACTGAAATAACAAAGAATTTCATGACATTTCTAAAAATGTAGCAAAAAAGGAAAACTCAGGTTGAACAATAAAATCTTGAGCTTACCTTCTTCTGTAGGATTAAACCCACAGATGTCACAAATACAGCGCACCCACTTATTCATCTCCTCTTCACTGTCTGCTACCAAGTAGAAAATCCGGTCAATAGTGTTGATATCAAAAATATAGCTGTTTTCAAACTCTTTTTTGTTAAATGTCAATCCAGCATCGACTTGCTGACATAGATTTAAATCAATAATTCGTATGGGCTTCTTGGCATGATCATTTTTGTAATATTCCAAGACATCTGGATCTCCAGTTAAACGGCCACTGCGTAACACAAACCATCTCCTCTTCCATGCCTAGGCACAAAACAAAAATATTTATTTAGTATTAATTGGAGAGAACTTTTCAAAAAGATGCACATTTACCAAACCAATTTTATAAATGTATTATTTTGAGAAAGTCAGTTTTTCTTTTTTTTTTTTGATTCCATAGGACAATCTGCCACTTTGAAAAGCAAAGTTTATTGATGCCTCAATTATTGTCACGATGTATATATATTTAGTATCTTCTATTAAATCTCCTACTATACAATGCCAAGCCAGCAAACCATTGAAGGTTTGGTTTTTAGTACATATAAAAAAAGTAATGGTTTCAACAAATGGTGTTGGGAAAACTATAGCCACATGCAAAAGAATGAAGCTGGACATGCGGTCAAATTCCGAGACAGAAAGCAGAATGATGGTTGTCAGGGCTGGGGCGGGGAGGGGAAAATGGGGAATTAATGTTTAATGGGTAAAGGGTTTCTTTCAATTGGGGAAGATGAAACAGTTCTGAGGATGGACGGTGATCATGCCTGCACAACAACGTGAGTGTACTTAATGCCATCGAACTTAAAAAGAGTTTTAAAAAGGTAAATTTTATGTTATGTATATTTTAGCACAGTTTTTAAAAAAGCAATGGTTTTTCATGCCTTAATATCATGCCATAAAGAATACACATAAAGATGCTTCCTCATATGACTCCTATAGATTTTAAACTATAGGTTTCTCTATTTTTTAGGTATAGGGGCTAGGAGTGGGGACGGCAAAAATGGTTTAGAAGCTGCTATGGGTCAAATATGTCTCCCAGAAGTTCATATATTGGAAACTTGGTCTCCACTGAAACAGTGTTAAGAGGGTGGGAAATCCAATTATGGTAGGTGAAAAGTGGGGCCTTTGAGAGGTGATTGGACCATGAGGGCTATGCCCTTGTGAATAGATTATTGCATTCATGAAGTAGTGAGACATCATGGGTGTGGTTCTGATGGCTTTATAAGGAGAGATAGTGAAAGGTTAGCTCTTTGGCTCAGGCCGTTCTCGCCTTGTGATACCCTGGTCACCATGGGATTCTGTTACCACTAAGAAGGCCCTTACCAGACGCACTTCCTGGACTATGGACTTCACAGTCTCCAAAACTGTAAGGAGTAAACCTCTTTTCTTATAATTATGCAGTTTCAGGTATTCTGCTATAAGCAACGAAAACAGATACAGAAGCTTTCCTGGCTTCTCATCCAGGAAGCACGCAATGGATTGTGTCTTTCTTTTGGCCAGACGACCTGTTGTTCTGAAGACTACACAGAAAAGGTCTGTTTTTTTAGGTGTGGGATACAACTTTTTTCTAGTTTTTCTGTCCCTCTTCTCAGAGACATTCTGTACTCCAGACTGACTGGCCATTTGAGGTAAGATCGCCCACAGAGGTCACCGCAGGAAGTGGAAGGACTGAGAAACAACATTTTATGAACCCCAGTGGAATCAAATAATCTTATTGGCCACTGCACATTTCTGTTTGCTTGGAGATCATGACTGAGCATGAGTTACATCTCAATCCTTTATTTTAGGAAAGGAATAACCTGAAATAGCATGTCTCTTTTCCAGTGATAACATGGGATAGTGACAACCTTATGCTTGTGGCCTTTTCAGAAATCATTTAGAATATGAGTTTGGTGTTCTAAATAACCTGAAATAGCATGTCTCTTTTCCAGTGATAACATGGGATAGTGACAACCTTATGCTGTGGCCTTTTCAGAAATCATTTAGAATATGAGTTTGGTGTTCTACTACGTAGTTTAATTAGACCAAGAATGCTCACAATGTTAGTACTGTTAACATAGGCCAATTTCCCCAAAACACTATATCTTCATTAACATATTTATCAGTGTATTTATAAGAAAATATCTACTAAATTTAAAATTACCAAAAGCAAGATAGTACAACATGATATTGTCTCTATGTTTTTTATGTCTTAGAAAATTTGCCATATGCAACACAAAAGGCATTACAGTGCCAACTAAAAACAGTTTCATTTTATCCTGAAAAAGAGCCAAGAGAAAAAAGGACTAGTAACTCCTTTATGGAAAAACTTATGCAATTCTTTAACAAAAAGATTACTAGAAAAATCACAAAGGCCTAAAAATATTATGTAGTTCTTTTAATATCATCAGTATTTTAAGTTAATTTCTCAATCTGATTGCAGCCCAAGGAAGAAGAAAATAATTGGTGTCCAGAAGGAGAAGACCAGGTAGAGTTCTACAGATGGTTTAGATAATACTGAAAAGTCATAAATTGTTAGATTTACATGAATTTAGCACTGGTTTCTGGGTTATAAAAATCCATTCATTTAATACATGTCTATGTACTTTAAAATAAACAAATTTCATCTCTTAGTAAAATTATGCATCTATGGATACTTCCCTATTATGCAGTAAGCTTGAAAAAATAATGGAGAGGTAAAGGGAAAAGAAAACAAGAGTATCATGTCATTCATCCAGGGCCATCAAGGAATCATATCTTTTAGTAAGTGATTTCTCCAGATAGTGAAAGTTCCATCTTTAAACTCAGAAATGATTTTAAAACTTTAATGTTTCACATGGAAATCTTTTGAAAATGCCTTACTACATGATTCATTGAACAGAATTCATCCATTCCCCAATGATTCAGGCTAAGTTTTACAGGCATCGATTTCTATACCGTACTTTAGTAAGGCTCTCAAAGGCCACAGGGTTGTATGGGGGGAGGTTGTTTACTCCTATTCTAAATAGTGCCATACTGCTATGCTTGAACAGTTCATCTGTAGTTGTTTTTTTTGTTTTAATTGACCGGTAAGGGGATCGCGACCCTCGGCATGGTGTTGTCTGCACCACGCTCAGCCAGCGAGCGCACGGGCCATTCCTATATAGGAGCCCAACCCGCGGCCTCGGTGCTACCAGCGCCACACTCTCTCAAGTGAGCCACCGGGCCGGCCCCATCTATAATCTTTTAAATACAGTTTTCTTTTCTCTTAAGTTTTATCAATTGTCACTCTCCTTTCTGATAACATGGTTTATAAGAGGCTAAACTCTTTCCCTTCTCAGGGACTTTTCACATGATGTTTTGTAAGTCCATTATGTTCTTTCCCCAGTCTCTGCCTGACCTTTTAGGCCTTCCCTTTCCTGGCCAACCTGAACTCAACCATTCCCAATGTAAAGTAGGGCATAGTTTTAGGGACCCTATTACTTACCTGTGTAGTGATTTGTATAATTTTGCAATTCAATTTTTCTTTGTATTTATTTATTTATTTGGCTTCTAACTCCCTAACCAGACTGAGAAGTCCCAGAAGACAGTAACCATGCCTGCTTTATTTGCATTATATACCTAATGCATAGCACAGTGTCTGATACATAGAAATATTTGTACAATAAATAAATAGAATTCCCCCAAGAGGATAAAGTTTCAAAATTTTTGAGACTATTAGATTCAACATACGGGCCATAGTGAAAAGAAAGAAGTGCAGAAAAGGAGCTCCAGAACTGAACACTTGAGAAAAGGAGCTCCAGAACTGAACACATATATGATAAAATAAACCTAACAACGTTTACCAAAACACATGAATAAAACACCTTGGGACAATGATAAAACAGAAAAGAATGGAACATGTCCTTTAGCTACGGCTTATGTGTCACTCTTTGTCTTCTGGTTGGTTGACTGTGGTGGCTCCCCGCATCCATTCCTTTCCTTTCCTGTTAAAATCACATTGTTAAATTCAAAAGGCCCTTCAAAACTAAAATAAATAGCCAAAAAGTGAGTAGCAATGAATTGAGGTGCACTAGATACATTGGGCCCACAATTACAGAGGCTGAGTAGACATTATACAAAACATGAACCCTTACAGCAGGAAATTACAGCATCAAAACACAGACTTTAGCCAAGCAGCACCTGCCACTTATTTATTTATTTTTAACATGGTCCAAAGTGAATGTTTGTCTCACTCACAAAATGAGTCACTCTCATTGAATCTGGCACAGATTAAAATGGAAAACAAAAGCAATTACATAAACTACACACTTTAATAAGGCAGATACAAAGGTTCTCTGGATTATGGTACAAAGCACAATTTAGCCACAGAATAAAGCTTGATGCTCGACAAGAGAACTGACATCAGCACCCTTGCTAATCACAGCACAAAAGCTTCTCTATGTTTTGTCAGAGCACAAAACGGGCCCACATAAATCAGTCTTTGTTATCTGAAAATATCTGGGATTCTTAAAGTTTGTCCTATTTTTATCCTTGCTGCCTTGGTAGCCCCAGAGAAAGCTGTACACTGCCTCACCAATCCTGCAGAGCAGTAGCCAACAAAAAGGACAGGTTTTCTAGAAACCTCCAATACTCAAAGCAATTTTAAACAAAATTCATGTGAAAAATGTTAACTATTAGACTTTCACTAAGAGCTAGTAATAAAGTTGAAATTTGCAAGAAGTTTGTGTAGTTGAGAACTATGTAAAAACTTATTTTGTCATCATTTCTTATATGCAATAGTCACAACGATTTAAGTTGAATAAATGATGTACTAACATGACTTCATCAGCAAGTCTACATTTTGAAGTAGCTTAAAAGTTCCATACTCTGATACTGATTCTATTTGCTCAGTGATTGCCTACTGCCTACAGGATAAATATCCGCAGGGCACATGGGGCCCTCCAACCAACTCCCTCTCCTCCCCCAATCTCTCCAGCTTCACTTCTTGCCTCTCTGCCCTCCAATCACATCAAAAATACTTGCAGTCTCCTAGCACTCTGCTCTGTCTGTCCTGCCCCTCTGGCCCTGATGCATGCTGCCCCTAAATTAAAGATAGACCTGTCACACTGAAACCAGTTCTTAAGACAGGCTTATCACATACACTGTGGAGTACGGGTATGTACATTCTGTCAAGAAACTACAGATGGGGTCCCATTATTTAGTGGGAAGTAAAAAATTTTCAATCTGGATTAGCACCAAACCAGTACCTGCTATATTATTAACAACTTCAGAACATTTGCCTAATTAGCCTAAATTGTAAATAGGTTCAATTTTAAAGAAAAACATTGTAACTGCTGCAAACTTATTTTCTGAGTTTTCTATGGTATATATATGACAGATCACAAGCCTGATGTAACACTTGCCAAGAGTCCCCAATCCCTTTCCTGTACTTTTACCGGGACAGCTAATTATTGAGGAACTAGCCAATATATGGGCAAACAAAAGAGAGCAGCAGAGAAAGAGGTCAGGGTAGTCCAGGGGTTCTCAACCCTGACTGAACATTAGAAATACCCAGAGAATATGGTCAAGTAGCTCTCCTTTCACAAACAAACACATTTCTCAGAACAGGAGGCTAGTGATATACTATATGTAATAACTAAGACAGTTGACCATCTTCATTGTCGACGAGTTGTTGTCATCGTGATCTTAAACCTAGTAATATTTTATATACGGATGAGTCTGACAATGCAGATTCAATTATAATCTCTGATTTTGGGTTTGCAAAAACAACTTTGAAAATGGACTTCTCTTAACTCCATGATACACTGCAAACTTTGTAACACCTGTGGTTCTTACGCAACAGGGATATATGATGCTGCTTGTGGCATTTGGAGTTGAGAAGTACTTTTTTACACAGTGCTGGCTGGCTACACTCCGCTTGCTAATGGTCCCAATGATAATCCTGAAGAGATACTGCTGCATACAGACAATGGAAAATTCTCTTTGAGTGGTGGTAACCAGGACAGTATTTCAAATGGAGGAAAGGATTTGATTTCCCATATCCTTCGTGTGGACCGGCATCAGTGGTACGCCACTGAATAAGTATTAAAGCACTCATGGCTAACCCACAGAGACCAGTTGCTGAATGATCAAAGAGAAAGGATGCATCACATGTTGTTAAGGGAGCGGTGGTTGCCACTTATTCTGCCCTGACTCACAAGACCTCTCAACCAGTCCTGGAGCCTGTTGTTGCTTCAAGCTTAGCTCAGCGACAGAGCATGAATAAACAAACGTCAACTGGGCTTTAAGATTTGCAGCGTTCCTCAGCCAAACTGGATGAAGAGAAAATTAACTGTGTGGCTTTTTGCCTAATCTTATATCAAAGGCATTGTTTTCTGCTACATTACTTGAAAATTCTGTTTAATTTACCCTTTTTAGGAGGAGTGAGATTAAAAAAAAAAAAAACATACGCAGGACCACAGTATTCATACTATGCTTTTTGGAGTAGTGTCCAAGTGTTTATTTAAGCATATAATTGCTGTCCACAAGGTCCTAACAACTTCTCTGCATACTAACTCCTAAAATTCCTTTCAAATAAAGTTACTTTAATAGTTTAAAAAAAAAAAAGAACAAAGGAAAAAAAGAAGGAAATACCCAGAGACTTCTGCTTAAAAAAAAAAAAAGATGCCTGGGGCCTCATCTCAGACTGACTAAATCATAGTGAGAGTGTGAGGGGCAGGGAGGGTCAATCCCGGCACAGGTAGCTTTAAATGATCAGCAGGTGATTCTAATTTGACACCAAGATTCAGAACCACAGGACCAATCAAAAGACGGAATTATGTTGCTCTTAAAATAGAACTTCAAAAAACAAAGCAAAAACCAATCACAAGTCCTTTCAAGCTCATTTCTAATTATTTTCTCACACCTTCTGCTCATGCCAATGTTGTCTATATCTTATTTTTGTTCACAATATTTATACCACTAGCGAATATCTTTGAACTGCTTTCAAACTCAATTCATTCTTCAAGATGCATTCCGGACCTTCCCTCCCCTCCCAACACCTTTCCTCTGTACCCCTGACAAATCAATTACTGATTTGTAATGTCTCTTCATTGCTGTGGGACAGATTTGAATATTTGTTATTTTACATTTCTAAACTTTCAAAATGCTTATGAATTATTTTCCCAACTAGACATCAAGGTCTTATTAATGTCCAAACTCCTTTAACAGGATGGAATTGCAAGTTCTTCAAAACCATACATACCTGCCTCATCTCTCCAATCTGTCACACAGATGACTGCAGCAAGCATCTGCATGGCTCTTTCACTCTTCCACAGCTTTACATTTTGTTTTGTTGTTTCTTGGTTTGAAACACCTTATCTCCCTTACCCATGTACCCTCATTCATTCTTCAAGACCTACATCAAGACCTATTCTTTAAAGCTTTCCTCAACTTCCCCTGAGTTAAGACACCAGCTCTTGCTCCTTTGAGTTCTCAGCACACATCACCCAAGTAGACCAGTAACACGCCCAGTGATGTACAGCATTTAAGAACTCTTTGACTGCATCTAGGCCTCTCTGTAGCTGCTGAGCCCTGACCAAGTTTACCTTGCCCAGATAAGCTGAAGAAAAATAGCACTTTAAAAAAAAATTATTTTCTTAATTGATACGTAATAATTATACATATTTATGGGGTACACGGTTATAGAAGTATTCCAATACATGTATACAATGTGTAATGATCAAATCAGGGTAACTGGCATATCCATCACTGCAAAATTTATCATGCTTTGTGATGAGAGCATTTGAGCTCCTCTCTTCTAACCATTTGAAAATATACAATAAATTATACACTGTTGGTGAAAACAGCACACTCTACATTCCCGAGCCAACTGCCCTTCCACCATGAAGCCTCATCACTGCAAGTTTACTAACCCTATACTATCCTAAGAAAGTGTGGGAGAAGAAGTGGAATTTTTTAATTTTTGGCATCCTTTGCAAGGTATGTCACAACTGATAGTGTATTTAAGGAAAGAAGACTAATACCATGACCTCTTTGGTAGAATTCAAAATTTATGTATAATTTCAGAAATCTGTAAAATGTCAGGGTTGAAGATGTGTGTTTCACAAGATGAAAATGCTATTATTAATACGATAGGCTTTAATTTAAATTTCATCAATAGGGTAATGGTTAAATATATTATGGAACATCTAGACAAGAAATCTAGGGGAAACATTTTAAAAGTCAGACCTATATAGAACTGAAAAATGCCCGCAAGATTACTGTTTAATGAAAAAGCAAGTGACAGAAGTACATATAGTATTCCATTTTTCTGAAATTATTATAGATTTATACACACAAAACACACACAGCTATATTTAGAGAACAGGTCTGGAAAGATATAGACCAAATTGTTAACTGTGGTAACTTTAGGGATAGGAATGGGAGGGTCAGAAAAGTTTCATATTTTTATCTTACATACTTTGGTAAAGTCTGATTATTTTCTCAGGGAGTTTCCATTTATTACTTCCGTAATTTAAAATTATTGTGTAAAAAATTTTTCTTAGAGTCTAAAAATGCTCAAAGGAAAGATAATCTATTAATTAACTTTTTAACAATCTAGGAATGACGTGCACAAATAAAACAAAAAAAGTTTTTGTATGTATGGAAATGCCATTTTCTTATTACTCTGCAATTAGTGAATGAATTTAACCTTTCTTTTAAATATAGAATTCCGGGATACATCTGGAAGGAGTCTTAGTCAGGAAACAGCTTAGACAAATAAAGTATAATGACTTGGTTTTAAAGACTGGAACTCATGGGGTTAAAAAAACAAACAAGGAAAGTTGAGAACACTTAAAACAGAGGAAAAAATTTTTCCTTCTCTTCTTCCCTTAAAGTCTAGTGGTTGTAATATTTATATCGTTTTAATTTTCTTTAAAAACCATGTCAATAAATGATAATACATTTAGATATTTAAATATCTAAAATAAGCACTCTGGGGATTAACTTTTACCTATTAAAAATATTAAATTTCCATAATGTTACTACTAGAGTGAATAAAATAAAGAAAAAGAAATTAGGTATAAAGCAGGGACAAAAGAAACCATTTACTTTAAAATACTTGAGTTGTTTTCCAGGAAGCACCATCTTTTCTCATAGGGCAAAATAAGGAAAAAACAGGCTCGGTGGAAGTTTCCACTCCACTGGCTCTATCATTATGATCATCTGTTCCAAACACACACAAGCCTAAAATTTCCTGTTTTCAAACTATTGTCACCATTTTCTAGCCTGTGCTATCTGTGCTAACTTTAGCTTAGTAATATAAACAAAAGAATACACCAAAAATAATGCAGAACAATGCCTAGATCTAGGCTTTCAACTGTTCCATAAACTTTTTATTAGAGTTTCCATGCATTGCCTGGATGAAACAAATTAGCTGGAAATAAAACAATTTCATGAGAGCAAAAAAATAAAATAAAATTTAACTCAGAAATACTACAGTAGCTGGGGAAAAATTCAGAGAATTTTAAATTATTAGTAATAGTACATATCATTTACTTGCTAAAGATGCCTACCTCAAAACCCAGGCACAAGGACTACATAAAACAAACAAAAAACAAAAAAAGCAATGACAAAAACTCCTTCTATTTAATATACACAAAATGTATAAACCTTTCCTGAGTCATGAACTGCTTTGAGAATCTGATTAAAGCGATGGAACCTTTTCTTGGAAAAGGCACAAAAGTGATACTACACACGGTTTCAGGGTTTCATAGGACCCCTGCGGTACATGTTAAGAATCCTTGAAATAGGACTTCACTTTAATACTTCTTACTACAGAGAACAGTTTCACATCAGACTGGTCTGCCTTGGACCCCAATCAGGGAAATTTAGTTACTAAAGTTCCATAGGAAGGTAGGTCACCTTGTGGCATTAATTCTCAATACAGCGTTGTGAAGCAGGTCAAATGTATTTTTACTTGTAAGTACTATTTCATTTCTCTCATCATATTCCCAGTTGGCAGCGCTGCATCTGCACTCTAAGTCTGGGGGTTTTCCAGGCTTCCTTACCCTAACCAGGAGGAGGCTAAGCTTGGCTGGGAGCTGATCCAAAATAAGCACACAACCTTCTGCTGAGCAGCACAGAGGCAGGAGGTAACAGTAAAGCTCAACCTGTCCTGGGAAGAAAGACTGTCTGCCTTGCATTCATTGGATCTCACACTTTGCTTGCCACCCTGTGCAGTAAGAGTCAGTGAGCTCAGGTCAGGGTGTTCACTCCATCTTTTGAGATCAGCTTTTGGTCTAGACAAAAGGAAGCTGAAGTCTATATACAATCTGACCAGTTAGAAATTTGGAAATTGGAGTTGCTGCTAGTGAAGAACAAGTACTCACATGTATCTGGCTCTGTCTCCTGCATATCTCCCTAAGAACCTATGGAGGCAGACGTGGTGTGAATGTCCAGATACACTCCTACCAATCTAGCCGAATACAGCAAACATGCAATAAAGAGCTGTGAGCACTATCATGAACTCCAAACACACCCACAGTTGATGAGCCATTCACCACATTTCTAGGAATCTCACCTAAGGAAATAATACAAAATGCAGCTAAATACCTAAGACCAAAATATTCAATACTGTTGTTTCTGTTAGTGAATATCTGCAATGATCTAAATATTCAACAGAAGGGTAACAAACTATTCCAGTTTTCCCAGGACTGTCTTGGTTTTAGAACTGAAAGTCCCACATTCAAGGAAACTCCTCAGTCCTGGGCAAACCAGGATGGTTGTTCACAGTAAGGAATTAAGTAAATAAACTGTAATACGGCCCCATAAAGGAGTCTTACAAGGCCATTAAAATGATGCTTAGGAATGGCATTTTTAAGATAGTTTTCTCCCACAGTTTGCAAAATTTCCAAAATACTGAGAGATCATAGCAAGGAACTCATTTTTTCCATCTGGAGTAAATGGAATCTGGTGTAAAGGAATACTGGCAACCCCTTCTTTTCTGCATATTTTGGCTCCCATGTCACCTGTGCCAGGTCAAGCTGACAGCACCACATGCAAATTTCCATCACAGAACCCTCCTCTTACATTGCAATCAGTCCTTTGTATAGCTGCTTTCCTCCCCCAAGACCCTGTCTTATTCGCCTTTTATTTCTGTAAGAGTTCAGCCATAAACTCTATCAAATCCCCCCCTCCCCAAGGCTCTGTGAACCAAAAGCAAAACTAGCTTAATCAAGAAACAGGTCACTATGAAACCGTGAGGCTGAAACCATGCCAATATGCTAATATTAAGAGCCTACAACTTCAGACAGGACCTATAGCACAGTATTATGACACTAATCAAGAAACAGGTCACTATGAAACCGTGAGGCTGAAACCATGCCAATATGCTAATATTAGGAGCCTACAACTTCAGACAGGACCTATAGCACAGTATTATGACAGGGTCTTCATACTTTAGTTAGAAAACATTGTTAGTATTTTTATGAATACATACTTAATTATACAGTCTCTCTCTCCTCCCCCCCTCCCCACCATATTTAAAAAACATTATTGGCATGCATGTGTATAATGACTTCCCAGTCTCTGAGAGGGTAGAATGTAGTGTCACCACAGAGGAAAAGAACAAAATGTCATGTACTATGAAGTATAAGGTCAATGTACATGTTTAAATTAAGAACAAGATGTGAGAAGTTAAATATTGTAGTTTATGAGGTACGAAACTGATATATCTCAAATTAAAGACAAAATTTTCCAGCACAGATTCAAATTCTACTCTCAGTTTCAGAGCAGTGCTGTCCAACAGAACTTTTTGTGATGATGGAAATGGCTGTGCTGACGACCATCTCAGGAGCCACTAACCACATATGGCTATAGAGAACTTGAGCAGTGGCTGGTGCAACTAAGACACTGGTTTTCTAATTTATTTAATTTAAATCTAGCCACATGTAGCTAGAAGCTATCATATGAACAGTGTAGTTTTAAAGGATATTTCTTCAACTTAAGAGAAAATATCAATAGCTGAAGAGGGTGCAACTCTAAATAATAAAACCACGATGAATATTTAAATTGTGTGATGTTGCTATAAGTTGTTGTGCTTGAGATACTAACAAGTATGTGCACCTATTTCCTGATGTTACTGTGTTTCACAAACTTACTCTACCCCCCAAAAGCATGTCACCTATGTTATTATCGTCATTATTTGGGAAAGAACATGCTTGTTTGCTTAAATAAATTGACATTTAAAAATAATAGGGGCCGGCCCAGTGGCGCACTGCGCTAGTGCGCCGCTTGGGAAGCGCGGCGGCGCTCCCGCCGAGGGTTCGGATCCCACATACAGACCGGTTCCCACTCACTGGCTGAGCGAGGCGCGGGGGAAACGCCAAGGGTTGCGATCCCGTTGCCGGTCCCGGTCCGGTACGGGGGCGACACTGAGGGTTGCGATCCGTTGCCGGACACGGAAAAAAGACAAAACAAAAACAAAAAAAAAAACAAAAACAAAAAAATGGCGACACTGAGGGTTGCGATCCGTTGCCGGACACGGAAAAAAGACAAAACAAAAACAAAAACAAACAAAAAAAAAAAAAAATATAACATAACACCAATAACAATCTAGAACTTTTTAAAAATAAAAATTTATCTTTCATAAAACCAACAGATTTCTAAACTTCATTTCTTGTTTAGCTATTCAATCCAAAGAAATTATTTCTGGGGTAGAACTAGTGTTTTGAGTTTCCAGCAAAACATACAAAAACCTTCCCATTTCTCCTCTAAGTTTCTTACTGGATAGTCACAATTTACAATAAAGTAAAACACTGCTATATGAAGATTTAATCACTATTCAAAAATAACTTTGACATTAAGAACTAGAGGGAAAGAACTGAAGCGTTACAAAAATAAATTTTGAATTTCCATAATTACATTTATATGTAATAAGCCAAAATAATGCTTCATATCATTTTCTTCTGAACATTACACTCAGACTAAAGCTTCCAGAACAAATATCTGTGGCAATAAAAAGTTTTCTTAGAAAGACATACTTCCAAAGAGATAAATTATACATTCTGGAGTCACTGACTATAAAATACATTAAGTCCAATCTATGAGGATGAATAACTTTCATCCAAAGAGGAGAAATAAGTACAAAGTTGAAGATGAGATAAAAATAACTCCATGCAAAATGAAATCAAGAAGATCTTTTATGCAAATGTGGAAGACTTAGCCCAAATGATTGCCTCCTTCTCTCTCCACTCCCCATGAGGGGTAGGGGGGTGTCATCCTTCGGTAAAACACAATTCCTTGGGGAAAATGATTTTTCATTTGTGCAACATGCAAATAATGATCTCATCATACAAGAAGAGCTATTAACCGTTTACCTCTTTTTGTTTTCAATAAATCCACGTGCTATCTTGCCCATTCTACAGTGTGTCAGTCCTAAAATGAGCCCAGCTTTCTTTTTCCTGTCAGCTTTCCATCTCCCTCTACACCACCCAAGCCTCATAACCTCTGGCCAACAGGAAGTAGATACAATGGACTGAAAATAACAGTGACTGTAAGGATTTGTGTATGAATGGTTTAATGCTTGAGGGCTTGGAGAAAAGGGTTGGGGGAAAGACAAAATGACTGGCTACTCCTGCCAGATGAATAACAGTGCCATTTGGCAAGATCTAACTCATCCTGAACTCCAGACAAAACTGTTACACAAGTTATAAGTTCATAAAAGCTTAAAAAAAAGAAAGAAAAAGAAAAAGTACAGTATATAGTAAAGTAATCATCAATATAGAGATATAGCATGTGCAGTTGATACGAGATAACATACTCTCATCTGCTTTAAACATGTTAGAAACCCTGTGAGACAATCAGAGTCATTCACAAAGTGCTGGCATCTGAGGTAACAGACGACAGCCGATTGGGTCTGACTTGCCAACTTGGAAGTTCACTAAAGTCTGTAAGAGCTAAAAATAACCACATAAACATGTTTATGGCATTTTAAAAAATACAGGATCCACACTGACTTCTAAATATAAACCTTAAGTTTGGAGTGCAGGAATTGGCTTTGGGTTTTCAGAAATGTCATCAGGACATCCCACATTTCACCACAGAAACTCACATTTCAGTATTTTATTTTAAATATACAATTCCTGGTGTATTTATCTAGAATGAAGGAGGGGTGGATTTGGAATGGGGAAAGGAGAGCAGGAAAGGAAAAGATGGTACCTTTGCCCCCATTTAATTAGAGGGCTTCAAAATACCACAACTCCCCAACTCTTTGTGGTGAGCCCTGACCTTCATGAAATTCTGAAATGGGATATTCTGGCTCTATTTTTCCACTCAACACATCCACTGTCCAATCCAGGGGTCACTTTCCGCTTCCTCATTCCTGAGACTGTAGATGCTGCTGCAACAGAAAGTCAAGTGGGACACAGACAGAAGCAATAGCCCCCACATCCCAACTGGTACTTAAGTGTAGCATGTTGAAGACAATTCTAATTCTGGTCTTGTTCCTGAAAAGTAAGATAATTCTAAATCAAACATAGGGAAAAATTTCCAGTTCAAAACCATAATGCTCAAATCAACTGTGACTGCCTAGGGCAGTTGTACTAAGACTATTAAGGATTCAAAGGAGTATTTTATAGTGTAGGAAAAAAAGTCTAGTCTCTATAAATTATGTGAAATTATTCCTTGATATTAATTTTTGGATAGGATTGCTTTAAATTTTATCCTGTCTTTAATTCTAAGAGATCTTAAAATTTAGCAGCTATTGAAAAAATAAGAGAAAGAAAAACCTGCAGCAACAGGTTTACTCTATACTTATATGTCATAAACTTCAAATGTCTATGCCTCAAAGTACTGTGGTGGAATCTTTATTGCTGAAGGCTGTCCAACATCCAAGTGAAATGTTCTCCAGAATAAAACTGTATAAGTCGCATGGGCATCTTCTTTAACAAATTTGTTTTTAATAAACAAACAACCAGTAACAACAAAGTCAACTGAAAAGATAGAGAATATTATATATAATCCCACTACCACTAAACGATATACTCTTCCATATTCTCTTCTAATCTTTATTCATATACACATATATTTTTAAGTAGCTAGTTTTTTTTAAATAAAGATGAATGTATCTTTGGTTTGACCAGGCACACGTCTAAGTTTCTAGGGCAGGTTTAAAATTTTAATTTATTAATTTTTCACTTATTGTGACTTTTTCCAGGTCTTGCTTACCATGGTAGAATTCTGGAGGGAAAGGTGAAGCCCTCATTGAAATGCTTTTTGAAACCCAATAAAGAAAATGCATTTAATGACTGTAAAAACACAAGATATTTATTTACTTTCTAACTTCACTTTCTAATGTTGCACAGCATTCCAGATACATTCTAGCAATCAAGATATTTAATCGTAACTCAAACAATGTCCTGTTAGACCTTGCCCAATTTGGTACTGTATGCAGTTGTTCTAAGCAAATAATTACTAAAACAAGTATGTATAGTACTCTCAAAAGAAATGCTATCATCTTTTTTTTACGAAAAACTGCAATCTCATACTGTATAGAATGATTTATTAAATCTAATATATTAAAAATTTATTCCAGAAAAAAGATCTCTATACATCAATTTATATTAGGCACTGTAA